>NC_079229.1:28963112-29013112 GCF_029633865.1 Lampris incognitus
ATTCTCCCACTGCACTGCGTCCCCCCTGGTGAAACTCCTCACTGTCAGGTGAAAAGAAGCGGCTGGCGACTCCACATGTATGGGAGGAGGCATGGGGTAGTCTGCAGCCCTCCCCGGATCAGCAGAGGGGGGGTGGAGCAGCGACCGGGACGGCAAAAAAAAAAATCAGTTTATCATGAAATGTTGAGTGGGAAAGAGAGGAGAGGGATTTAGGAAATATATATATATATATATATATGAAAAACATCTTTGTATGGAGGGCAAAAGACAAAAGGAAAGGGCAGAAGAAAGTGGTCTACCTCAAGAAGAGCTCTAGCTGAGAGTAGAAGAAGCGTAGCAGGGCTCTCCGGACGGTGACCTCGGCGTGGCAGTCGTTGACCACCTGTCCCTGGTCACTGAGGTACTCCCCGTTAATACATTTGGTGCCTGTAGATAACGCCACCACCTGGGCGTGCCTCAGGTCCAGACCTGCTGTACAACAACACACACACACACACAGACACACGCACACACACGCACACAGACACACGCACACACACGCACACAGACACACGCGCACACACGCACGCACGCACACGCGCGCAGAGAAAAACAAAAGGTACGGGCAAAGCAGGATTAAAAAGTAAATCTGACAGATAGCACAGACCACGACACCTCCCCATAGCTCTGCTGATGCCCGTTGGTTTCACTTGAAAGAGAGGCATCATGTCCCCCCCCCTCCCCCCCCGTGAAAGATTCAGGATGTTTGTGGGTACATGAGAGGCTGACTGACAGAGTGACGGAGGTTCTGTGCGTGCGCGTGAGCGCGCGCGCGCGCGTGTTATGAAGGGAGCGGCTCGGCATGCTTAGCCGCACGCCATCCTCTCCTCTGCTGCGCTCCGCTCGGCTCTTCGCTGCCACAAATCTCTCCCATCACCTCTGAAAGTCAGGCTCCGCTGGCTTCTGGCAGACCTACGGGCGTCGCGGACGCAGCACATGAGCTTTTATCAGCCTCTGCCCAGATGGCAGAGCAGCGGCGGGGTCCTGACACCTCCGCTGACGAGGAGAGGGGGAGAGGAAGGGAGGGGGGGGGGGACGGATGTGGTGCGCACGAGACGTTAGGAAAGGGAAGAGGGTGGGAAGAACAGCGGAGAGGAGAAGAAAGAGGGAGAGAGGAATAAAAGAGGGAGGAGAGCGAGCGAGGGGCAGCGGGTGAGGGACGGAGGGAGAGGTGGAGCTGGAAGACGTGTTAAGGTTTTTCGCTCAAGTTGACGCACCGTTCCCCCTGTTCAGTTATACCCGGGCTGGAGGAGGATACCTCTCTGGGAAGTTAGTCAGGCGAAAGCCAAGAAAAGTTGAAGAACAAGAAAAGAAGATAAGTGCGAGCTACTTTTATATCAACGCTATACTTCATGAACCCATCGTTGTATCCTCTATACGCAGTGTTTCTCAACCCAGTCCTCAAGGACCCCCTATCCTGCATATTTTCTTTGCAACCTGTTTGTAGTTATTCAACCAATCAGCAATGCATTTTGTCAGACGTTGCACACCTTGCATAATTAAGTGCTGCGAGATGATGGGTCGAGTAAGTACAAGCGGGGCTATCTATGCAGGGTTACAATGAAAATCTGCAGCATAGGGGTTCCTTGAGGACTGGGTTGAGAAACACTGCTCTATAGGGTGGCCACCACTTTCCACTCGAAGGGGAAAACACTCTTTTTTTATTTACAAGGCCACCCTTAATGAGCTACCGTTCAATTTTAGCATCACTTTTAAGAATTAGAAATATGGGACATCATACTCATTCACAAGAACGCATTAGCTCGGATATCCCATATATGAATACCTGCGACGTGCCGTCCATATAAGCAAGGGTGAAAAAAGAAAAAGAAAAAATAACACTGTGAAATGTCAAAATAAAAGTGTTAATATAAACCCTTCGTTTGTCTTCATTAAAAGAGTCGCCATCTTTGGTTCCAGCGCAGCAGCGGTCATTAATTGTGTCTTAGCTTTTTGGCGCCACCTGCAGGTGCAAGCGCGCTCTTCTCTGCGTCGATTCGAACGCATTGGAAGAACGCGCTATCCACCCCGGGCCTTGAACTTGTTCCCTCAGCCCACTACTAACATGCCCAGGGTAAGTGAGCACGCTTAAGAACCAATCACAAGCTCTTTCGTTATCAACGTCATCACGTCCACGTTCACGCAACGGACCTGTACGCTAGCTCCTAGCTAACTATAATTGATGCCACCTGCACTTAGCTAGGCAAGAAGTAGCATTTCGGGGCGACGAGGAAGGCAAGGACTCTGAACAGTGGCGACTACGCGGAACTCGTTCACCTCATTCAGCATGATGTGGCTGAAACCGTTCCCGAGGCAACAAAGTTGCTAAAATTAGTGTAACCGGTTATTTTCTTGCCCGGTGCGGGGTGTACTGCACCACAAGGCGACGTCGCTAACCGCTCGGCTAAAGGGTCAGACCCGTTAGCTAGGGGCTAACGTGTCTTATTAGTAGTTTACATTAGTCTTAACCACGCCAGCAACAACGGTATCTACTGAGAGGCCATGTTCAGCGAAGAAGAGAGTGGAAACCCTCAGTCGAAATCGCGCCGGACAAGGACGCCCTTCATGGCTGGCCCTGACTCCAGCTGAGAAGGAGAGACTTTCCAAACTCCATCAAGCGGGAGACTTTTACAGTAAAGTCGCGGAGGGGTTCACTCGCGAGGAGACACGCGTGGATTTGGTGTTCCAGTACAGTAAGACAACATATTTCTATAACTTCATGTGATGGCTGCTGCTTCATACTGTAACGTGCATGGATTGCGGGTCTGAGCCTTTAGTCGAGCGGTCAGCGATGCCTCCTGCGGTGCGGGCGGTACGGGTTCGCCTCCCGGCCGCGGCAGCTCCCGTGGTTGCGTTGCCCCCCGAATTCGCTACAATACTGTTCGCTAAACTGATGGCGGTCTGATTTAACTGCTGTGCTGCACTGGATGCTTCACTGATGTAAGGCCGCCGTGTCTCATTTACATGTGAATGTCTGCTTTGTGCTATGAAGTGGTGATCTGAGGTGACTGCTGCGCTGCACTGGTTAGACTTTATTCAAGACCTCCTTCTTTACCTTTTGGATGTAGGCCTGTGCGCTGTGCACTGATGTTGAGGACGTTGTATTTGGAGAGAGATTAGTCAGGCCAGAGCAGATGGTCTATCAGCGGCCCTGAGTTGGGCTAATTGTCGCTGTCCATCCCGGTGGTTCTGGATCGATCGATGAGCGAAGGGCGATGTGTGTGGCCCTTGATTTGAAACATTATATCAGGCCATTGTTTCGTTTTTGGTCATTTGTTCATAAAGTCCGCCACTGGGCATCAGTTTTACCTGAATGGCATTTCCTTGACACTGCACTCACCCATAAACATTTGTGCTTGGCACAATGTGTAATTAAGTGTATCAAAATATTTTATGCTTACCCCATCTCAACGCTCACGCACGTGCCTGATGAATACGGAACTGGGAAAAAACCAGCTATGCCCCTCACAGGTGGAACAAGCTTCAGGACTCCCTTAAGTTGGACACATTTTTAACCCTAGAACAGTTGAACCTTCTGTTGAATGATGTGTCCTATAATGAATGCTCCTGTTTCTCTTAATGTCTGCTTTGTCCCTGTGCAATGTACTTGCATTTTCCTTTCTTTTTTACCCCCCTTTTTCTCCCCAATTGTACCTGGGCCAATTACCCAACTCTTCCGAGTCATCCCGGGCGCTGCTCCACCCTCTCTGCCGATCCAGGGAGGGGCTGTAGACTACCACATGCCTCCTCCGATACACGTGGACTCCGCCAGCCGCTTCTTTTCACCTGGCAGTGAGGAGTTTCACCAGGGCGACGTAGCGAGTGGGAGGATCACGCTATCCTCCCCCCCCCCCCCGAACAGGCGCCCCGACCGACCAGAGGAGGCGCTAGTGCGGCGACCAGGACACATACCCCTCATCCGGCTTCCCCACCCGCAGACACGGCCAATTGTGTCTGTAGGGACACCCTACCATGCTGGAGGTAACACAGGGATTTGAACCAGCGACCCCCGTGTTTGTAGCAGCGAATAGACCACCACGCTACCCGGATGCCCCTATTTCACTGACTTTCTCCTTGTGTGACTAAGATCATAGTCAAGTCAACACCAGAGTTAGTACAGCACGTACAAAACGATTCAGATATGAGTAAAAACTGGAGCGGCGTTACTTGGAAAAATGTACAGTAACCCAAGATATGTGACTGGCCAGAGAGAGGTAAGCGGGGGGGTTTTGAAGCATGGCCAAGTTACAGGCGTCCCTATTATTTCCACAACCAACATGCCAAAACACATTAATTGCAACTTAAATAGCACGTTTTGGCAGCCCTTTGAATTACAGGCCATTCATTAAACATCAATAACCGAGTAAGCTACAAGTAGAATAGATGTAACTGAACTATGATTGGTGGTAATTACTGATTATTTTGAATCCTTTGTGCCACAGGAATGAACAGTAATTAGCTGTTAAAACTTGATTATAAAGGTGAATATCAAATTTATGCTAGCTTTATTATGGCTGTGCCATTCAGCAGGATTTCCAGTATTCACCTTATATTCAAGTTTAATGGCTAACTCCTTCCCCGTGACACAAAACATTCAAAATACTTGTGTTTGGTGCAGTGCGATATGGGAATTTGTCCCAAACACTGTCTCATGTAGATTACATTTAACAGCACAAAGCCCTTATTTTACTCATTTATTACTCGGTAATCAAACGTATCAAAGTTAAATGACATCTATTTTACTTGCATATTACTTGGTTATTTATGGCTAAGGAATGGCAACAACCATATTCTTATTTTCATGGATTTTGCCATTGGCATATGGTTTATGGTATCATTGTAGAGATTCCAGGGCCACTGAGTATGAACCTGTCTCGAGGCTTATCCTTTACGGTCTGGCCATCATATTAATGGTGGTATGAGCTCCTGTTGAGGCGAGGTTATAGACATGGCTCGTAATAATCCACTCTTCTGTCACATGAACATGTTACTTACAGGCCACTTACATAGAGCTGAAGTAACTCAAGTGATTTAGCATTCTCCATACCTCCCAAACAATACTGACAGATTTGACAACACACGGTGAAGTTGCATGGACCCCCCCCCCCCGAAAGTATTCGGCCATTACTGTGTCTGCTGGTGTATCGTAGTTGTTATTTTGAGACGGGAGTCTATCACAAAACACATTTACACCACAAGGTGAATCGTCAACATTGCACTATCCCTCCTCGATGATAAAGCAAGTTCAAAAAGGCAACAGACTCTCCCAATTTCATTCCCCTGTTTTCCCCTCGCTGTTCCACTTTGCGATTGTTTGGATCAATTTTGCAGTGGATAATTTCTGCCGTGCTGCTCGCTACCTCGCCATGAAATTGGCACTGAGGTTTCCTTCAGTTTGCAGGAGAGAGGAGGGCACAACGAGAGAGAGAGAGAGAGAGAGAGAGAGAGAGAGAGAGAGAGAGGAGAGAGAGAAGAGAGAGAGGAGAGAGAGAGAGAGAGAGAGAGAGAGGAGAGAGAGAGAGAGAGGAGAGAGAGAGAGAGAGAGAGAGAGAGAGAGAGAGAGAGAGAGAGAGAGAGAGAGAGAGAGAGAGAGAGAGAGAGAGAGAGAGAGAGAGAGAGAGCCCCAAAGGCAGTGCTGTTTTTAAACCAGGAATAATCAGCTGCATCACAGATATACAAAATGAGAGGGTCAAAGGCAACAAGGTAGCGTGCAGTCAAAGGCCCAGGGCACTATTCAAACACAAACACATCTGGTGATTACTTGTGACTCAAGGGTGTCACAAACCTTTGATAACAGCGTTGTCAAGAGGCATTCACATCACAGACTGTGACTTGTATCTTTTCACTATGGCAACTGCACAATACAGAGGCTGTGACCCCAGCCATCAAACTGAAAAATAAAAAACAAAACAAAAAACAAAGTAGACATCCTCTCAATATAGCAACCTGGGAAACCATGGTGTTTAGCTGTCAACTCTATTAACCGGTGAGGTTGAACTGTATCATCATGAACCTCCTCAAAACAAGAAACCAGAAAATGCAGATTATATAGAGAATATACATTGATGATCCAAAACATTATGACCACGTGCCTAATAGGTTGTTGGTCCTCCCTGTGCCACCAAATCAGAGCCAACCCCCCCCCCCCCCGAGTTATGGACCCCTACAAGACCCCTAAAGGTGCCCTGTGGTATCTGGCACCAAAACATTAGCAGCAGATCTTTCCAGCCCTGTAGGTTGCGACATCGATCGAACTTGTCGGTCCACCACATCCCAGAGATGCTCAATCGGATTGAGATGTGGAGAAACTGGAGTCCGGGGCAACACCTTTAACACTGGTCTGTGAGTACGCAGCAGGGTTCGATGCACTGTGTGTTGTGACACATTCCTTCTGTAACCATCACTAACATTTTCTGTGACTTGTGTCACAGTAGACCTTCTGTCGGTTCGGACCAGATGGGATAGCCTTCATTGCTCTTGCAGATCGACAAGACTTGGGCGCCCAACATCCTGTCACCAGTTTGTTGTTTGTCCCTCCTCGAACCACTGTCGGTAGGTACTCACCACTGCTGACCGGGAGCACCCCATAAGCCTCGCTGTTTCAGAGATGCTCTGACCCAGTCGTCTGGCCATAACAATTTGGCCCTTGTCAAAGTCGCTCAGGTCTTTACTCCTGCATCCAACAGGTTGACTACATGAGAACTGATTGTTCACTTACCATCTAATCTACCCAGACCTTGACATGTACCCTTGTTTGGAGATGATCAACATTATTCGGTTCGCCTGCGAGTGTTCATGTTTTGGCTCATCGGTGTAAAAGTCTTATTGGTTTTCAATTCATCTGAGCTGCAAGCAGCATTTCTGCATCAGTTTCAGCGTATATATATGTAGACTATCTTTATTTCAAAATACCTTATATTTCAAAATAATCTAATTATGATTATGCAATACTCATTTGTAGGCCATTATATTCATTTATTCTAGAATACTTCTTTTCTGTTGTCCAATACAAAAGCTAGACTTTCTTTGGGGTAGACCAATAAGTTGTGTACTCTTCCCTCTTCTTAAGACTGCTGTTAAATTTGGATACTACCATGAAAAAAAAATCCAAAATAAGTGAAAATTGGTGAATGCCACAAAATATCTTGAATAGTTTGTACATGCACTGTACAAACAGAGCTATACCCACAAATGTTGTTCCTTGGGCCACCAGAGCTGGGGCAATGGTGGCCATTCTGGATGTTGCTTTTAGACCAACCGTAGCTGGTTTTTTAAACTCCGACCTTGTCTTTTTGCCTTTTTATCGAGTCAATCCTATTTTACATTCTTGTAATTTTACATTTTTTATCCCCGCAAAAATACTGGCAGTATATTTATCTGTTCATTCATTTGCAGAAGCCTGCTCAAGTGAGTCCGGTATTCAACCCTTTTCTCTATCTAATATTCAACATGCACTGGTGTGAGAATTTCTCTCAAGAGAGGCTATTTCAGCTGACATTTATAGTCTGCAACAGTAATCCTTTAATTGTCTACCTCTGTGGTAATGTTCTGGACTTGGAGCAAATATTTTCCACTTTAATTTTAGGCTCCCACAATGGTCTTTACTTTCTAGGGTGTGAGGGTTACAGCAAAGGGAGAGCCTTAGTAGCCCTATTTTAAATTGTAACCCATAAAAATCCTTCATTTGTACATTCCTACTCCTTAGTATCATTTAGTGTTACTTTACTGGCCGCACATAAGTACAATTATGATCATTTCTGGACTCTTAATTGCCACTGGTGCCACACATTTATCATATACCTACATGCTATCTCTGTGCTATTACTCTGAAAGAAAAGCTAATGGAACATTACCTCTGTCCCACCGTGTTGATCCATAGCCTGCTTTGTCTGCACGCTGGCAAAATGGCTTAACACCATGCCACATTACACAACATTACACAGCGCTGCAGCTGCAAACCAGTCATTTGTGCAGTTTATATAGGGGGAGCTGTTGAGAAAGTCTCACCTGAATTTACCTTGTCTTAAAAGGGCCCAGTTTACTGTGCAATTCATAGGGCTAGCTCCAGGAAAACGAAGTGTGTTGCAGGTGTTCCTTCAATCAGTCAATCAATCCGTAAAATTGTATTTATATAGCACCTTTCACACAAATCAAATGTAATTCAAAGTGCTTTACAAGCGACTGACAAAACATGGGTTGTTAAAAATGGATGAAGAGACTAATGCACAACAAGACAACTAAGAAAACAAAAAAAAGTTAATTGAATAAGACAACAATGAAAGATAAATAATAAAGATAATTCAAGTAATAAAGTAGCAAATTAAGATTATGAAATACTACACAAAATAAATAGATATTAAAATGGCAAAAATGTTAATAAAATAAAGTAGAATAAAATAAATTGTAATAATCAATAGTAAAATGTTGATAAAACAAGATAGAGTAAGATAAATAATGATTATGACAAAAATAAAACGAGTATAAATAATAAACCATAAAATTGTAAAACACTCCGTGTTACCTCCGGCTTGGTAGGGCGTCCTTACAGACACAACTGCCATGTCTGCGGGTGGGAAGCCGGATGTGGGTATATGCCGTGGTCACTGCGCTAGCGCTTCCTCTGGTCGGTTGGGGCGCCTGTTCAGGGGGAGGGTGAACTGGGGAATAGTGTGATCCTCCCACGTGCTACGTCCCCCTGGCGAAACATCTCACTGTCAGGTGAAAAGAAGCAGACCCACATGTATCGAGGAGGCATGTGGTAGTCTGCAGCCCTCCCTGGTTCAGCAGAGGGGTGGATCAGTGATCGGGATGGCTCGGAAAATAGGGTAATTGGCCAAGTACAATTGGGAGAAAAGGGGGGGGGGCAATTGTAAAACACTACATAAAAGCCACACTAAATAGATGGGTTTTTAGTTGACGTTTAAAAATATCAATATTTTCAGCTCCTCTCAGCTCCTCTGGAAGGCTGTTCCAGCAGCTCGGAGTATAATGGCTGAAAGCAGCATCACCAAATGTTTTTGTTCTGCTTTGTGGAACAGCTAAAATAGAAGAACCAGAGGATCTGAGGGGGCCTCCCTGGTTCATAAACCAAAAGCATTTCTGAGAGGTAGTCTGGTGCAAAGGTCATGTAGTGCCTTATAAACTAACAAAAGAATCTTAAAATCAATACAAAAACTAACAGGTAACAGTGTAAAGACTTTAAAATAGATGAAATGTGTGCTTTCCTTTTGGTCTTAGTCAGCAAGTGTGCAGCATAATTTTGAATTAATTGTAACTGATTTATTGTATTCATTGGTAGAAAGGAGAGTGTTACAATAGTCTAGTCTTCTAGTTATAAAAGAGTGTGTCAACCTCTGTGTTGCTCAGAGAGAGAAATAGCCTCACTTTGGAGATGTTCTTCATATAATAAAATGCTTTTCTTTGTGACACCCCGCACATGAGCCTTGAAAATGAATCAGATTCAAAAATTACTCCTAGAGTTCTTGCTTCCCGGCTTTGGTTTGGTCTTAGTGCATTTAGTTTCGAGGCCAGTTTCTCTCTATGAGCCTTTGAATCAATGATCAGTACTTCTCTTTTATCCTAGTTGAGCTGTAAAAAAAAAGTCTTTGACATCCAGGGCTTTACATCTCAAATACAGTTAAAAAGAGTAAATTGGCTCAGTGTCATCAGGAGTCACGGCCACATAGAGCTGAGTGTCATCAGCATAGCTGTGGAAAGAGATGCCATGACTACTGATGACACTGCCCAGTGGTAGCGTGTACAGATTGAAAAGCAGTGGTCATGAAATTGATCCTTGTGGTACCCCACAGGTTAAACTCATAGTGTTTGGAGGAGTGGTCATCTGTGGATACAAACAACTTTCTTCCACAAAGATATGAGATAAACCAGTTAAAAAGAACAATCCCAGACAGGCCAACATATACTCACTTAATCCATCTAAAAGAATTTGATGGTCCACACGATGTCCTTGACACCTTCTCAGCCAAAGGGCCAAATGCTAACTCTAACTGGGGAATCGAGATTCATTGATACCAGTGGACCCGATTCCATCAGAAGAACACAACAGCAAAAATAGATTCACAGAAAAACAACGAACGTGTTCAAAATCCCTTTACATTATGTTCAGTTTTCAAGGTCTTTTCCAGGTCCACTACAGGAAGTAAAGAAGGTATGATGGGGAAAATTGATAGAAATAGCCCATTGAGGATATATTTTTCAAATGATCTTAATAGGGGGTTGCTGGTGAGTGCTTTAAACTGGCAGTCATCAAATAAAATCATAATAAGGGAGTCAAATTTAAATGTAAAACAGAGGAAGCCCTGTAAATATGACACGTCATCAAACAAACATGATAACAGTGATGTATCGTTAAACACCAACACCTTAATTTAAAGGTCCTGCATAGCTGTTTCATTTGATTACAAAATCAAGGAGCATGTTAAAGCAGACAAAACTTTTATGTCACTGACAGAGAAAAAGCCGCCAAGGTCAGTATTTAGTAAACTACATTCATATGCCATTAAGTTTAGCAAGCTTCATATATATATATATATACGTATATATACACTACCGTTCAAAAGTTTGGGATCACCCAAACAATTTCGTGTTTTCCATGAAAAGTCACACTTATTCACCACCATATGTTGTGAAATGAATAGAAAATAGAGTCAAGACATTGACAAGGTTAGAAATAATGATTTGTATTTGAAATAAGATTTTTTTTACATCAAACTTTGCTTTCGTCAAAGAATCCTCCATTTGCAGCAATTACAGCATTGCAGACCTTTGGCATTCTAGCTGTTAATTTGTTGAGGTAATCTGGAGAAATTGCACCCCACGCTTCCAGAAGCAGCTCCCACAAGTTGGATTGGTTGGATGGGCACTTCTTTGAGCAGATTGAGTTTCTGGAGCATCACATTTGTGGGGTCAATTAAACGCTCAAAATGGCCAGAAAAAGAGAACTTTCATCTGAAACTCGACAGTCTATTCTTGTTCTTAGAAATGAAGGCTATTCCATGCGAGAAATTGCTAAGAAATTGAAGATTTCCTACACCGGTGTGTACTACTCCCTTCAGAGGACAGCACAAACAGGCTCTAACCAGAGTAGAAAAAGAAGTGGGAGGCCGCGTTGCACAACTGAGCAAGAAGATAAGTACATTAGAGTCTCTAGTTTGAGAAACAGACGCCTCACAGGTCCCCAACTGGCATCTTCATTAAATAGTACCTGTTAGAGCCTGTTTGTGCTGTCCTCTGAAGGGAGTAGTACACACCGGTGTAGGAAATCTTCAATTTCTTAGCAATTTCTCGCATGGAATAGCCTTCATTTCTAAGAACAAGAATAGACTGTCGAGTTTCAGATGAAAGTTCTCTTTTTCTGGCCATTTTGAGCGTTTAATTGACCCCACAAATGTGATGCTCCAGAAACTCAATCTGCTCAAAGAAGTGCCCATCCAACCAATCCAACTTGTTGGAGCTGCTTCTGGAAGCGTGGGGTGCAATTTCTCCAGATTACCTCAACAAATTAACAGCTAGAATGCCAAAGGTCTGCAATGCTGTAATTGCTGCAAATGGAGGATTCTTTGACGAAAGCAAAGTTTGATGTAAAAAAAATCTTATTTCAAATACAAATCATTATTTCTAACCTTGTCAATGTCTTGACTCTATTTTCTATTCATTTCACAACATATGGTGGTGAATAAGTGTGACTTTTCATGGAAAACACAAAATAGTTTGGGTGATCCCAAACTTTTGAACGGTAGTGTATATATATATATATATATATATATATTGTCCTTTCATCACATATGATGGTGGTGGATCACAGCGATTGTCATTGAATTCCTTATAAATCAAATAGAAAATGGCCCGCAATAGCATAAATAAAGGCTCCTTCAGATTAGAGGGTGTAGCCCTTTTGAACGTTTATTAGTACGAACAGTCGGCCTCTTTGAGCACGTGCACTTGCCTCGGCGCCGCGCAACTCGAGCATTTAAAATCTTTCTGCTGACACGCGCACAAAGGGGCTCCTCTCCCCGCATTTTTCATCAAGCTGTTGTAGGATGCGATTATTGAACATCAAAATATGCGGAGCACCCCCCCCCCCTCCCACCCACCCATGACCCCCCCCAGTGGGAAAGAATTAGATAAAGAGCAAAGAAAAAGTATAAAGCTTAGACAGACGTGCGTCTTTGAAAGTGATGATCCGGACTTTGGGCGATAGCGTATCCGTCAGTTTGTATTTAACTTGTTTGAATCTCTTCACTCTCATCTTACTTTGAGTCCCACGATGGATATTTCTACGCATTCTCAGAAAGTCCCATCGCCCGGCTCAATGAAACGGCCTCCTAAGAACCGTCTCTCATTTCCCCACAAACGAGTTGGAAAAAAAAGAAAGAAGAGGACTTTGGATATTTTGGTCATGCGTCCGCTCCTCCCGCGCACCCTGGGGGGGGGGGGGGGACGCTGAGGTTTTTTTTTTTCTTTCCCCCATGTCTCTGAACACTGTTTACCATCTTAAAACACCAAATTCAGATCTGAGATTGATTTAAATGGGATTTTCCACACCATCTGACACATGCGCCGGCAGTTTGCTTTGGCGTTTCCTCTCACAAGTCCTCCCAACACAGCAGTCTGGTGGGTGAGGCTAATCTCGCTCAGGTCAGGGCTAAACTGTCTCAATGGGACTCCAGAGAGGGTAGGGTGGGTGGGTGGTGGTGGGGCGGAGGGCATCTAGTATCTGTCTAGGGTTCAAAGCCGGATGCCGTTTAATATTCCCGAGATGGAGCCAAAGGCAGAAGCCGAGAGAGAAACTGAGAAAGAGAGGTGGGGGCTGAGGAGGGTGGGGTGTGTGTGTGTGTGTGTGTGTGTGTGGTGTGGTGGTGGTGGGGGGTATAGTCTTGTCAAGTTTGGTGGCGCGCCGGCCATTGCCACCACGCCGCAAATACTTAGGCAGCCCTGTGTCTGGATCTTTGAAGATAACACTGCCTATTAATAAACAAACAGAAGCAATTACTTGGAGGCAGAGGAAAGAAGAGGGATTGGATTAGGTCAGACAGAGCGGTGGTCTCACTGAAGTCTAAATTGATGGGCTGCAGCTCTCCAAAGACAGAGGAGATACCGGTCCCATCCTATCCTGGCTGACACCCCCCCCCCTCCACCCCCCCCGCCTGGAGCCCTCCCCGGCAGCCAGCAGCGGCAGGGAGAGAGATAAAGCTCTGCTGTGTGCGAGTGTGTGCACACGTGCGGATGCATGGCTGCGTTCTTGTGTGTGCATGTTTATGTGGCGGCCCGTGTGTGAAGTGTGGGATGTGATTGTCCGTATCCGTCGTATGCATTTGTGTGTATGCACGTCGGCATGTGCCCCCGTATGCCGGTGCAGGTTAGAGCGAGGCAACAGCAATATCACTTACTATTATTACCGTTCGGCATCTGTGAATGGTATCGTGTTAGGATGACACTCGGATTTTTTTTCATATTGTGATACGTGAGGTCTGAAATACTTGGGGAGTATTATTCCGAAAACTAGTTTTGGCTTGATATTATACTTCACATTACCAGATAGAGATGGACTTCAGGTGGATTCTTTAATATGGTACTTTTTGCATATGTAAGCAGATATTGTAATATATATATATATATATATATATATATATATATATACACACACACACACACACACACATACATATATACACACACATATATACACACACACATATATATATATATATACATACATACACACACACACACACACATATATATATATATATATATACATATATATAGATGTATATAACATTTCCAGTGATTATTGTGATAATATTTTCCATATCGCCCAGCACTTGTGCAGGGACTTGTTTGCATGTGTGTTTCCATGCACTTTCCCACCTGACAGACTGTGCGGCACGCTACACAAATCGGTAATGAGACAAAACAACTGTGTCATTTACCATTCATGACATGAGCTACACAGGAAATCAGCTTGGAATAATTGCTCCGTCAGCACATCAGCCAGTCAGGCTTCAGATGAAATTTTAAGCTGGTCTGGTTGAGATTCCCACTCCGGCACCAGGGACTCTTGTCAAAGCTGCCTGAGCATGGCAGGTGGAGTACACACCAGGATGACTGACACTCGCTAACATGTCTCCTTCCCTCAGAGACTCATCTTAGTCAATAATTCATCTGGAAGGTATACACTCTGCTGCAGGTGTGCAAGGTATTTGGGGTGTGCAGTGGCATCTCTCCGTCTCCTCCTTACCTCCCTCCCTCGATTTATCACTTCCCTCTCCGTCTACAATTCCTTTCCCTCCCCCTTTCCCACTCGCTCTTTACCTTCTCCCCTCCCCCCCCCTCCCTCTGTATATTGCACCGCTTCAATAATTCACAGTGATATATAAAAGTCAATGAAATTTGCCATACCTCGGGTCATTACGATGCCTGCCAGGGATTTGTGCCGAGCGTGCGCTGGACTGCAGCCGCCCACCAGTGACCGGTACTTCTCCCTCACCAAGTGAAATATTGAGTCGGCAAACTCCTGAAAGACACAATCGCCTCCTTAATTTCAGCGGTCGCACACATCTGAGAGGGCAGCACAGGTCTCACACTGAAATCTGTTTTTTCCCATTCGCGTTAATTCCCCGGCGGTGGGTTGTTTGCGTCATGTCGCTGACTGACAAGGGCCTGATTTGCAGCCCAGCGCGTGGACAATTAAAAGCTTGAGGTTAAGTGGTTAAAAGCATCCTTTGCTCTTACAGGCGCGCACAACCGCATTCAAACGTCTTGCACTCGCACAGCACGTCGTCGTTACGAGGTAGAAATTCAATCCACAAATCAAAATAAAGGCACTCACAAAGCGGTTAATAAGACTTGGCCTATAACGTATAATAATAAACAGTATGATTACATTTCCCATTGTCAACAGCGCTGTGATCACTTTCCCAGCGCCGGCGAAATTGGCGGTTATTCAGCGTTCTCCGCTCAGACGCGGTGTGATCTGGCACCTCCCTAACAGGAAGCTTTAAGAATTGGACTTTGTATCGCTGCTGCCGTTCGGTTCACACGACTCGTTTTCCATTATACTGTGCAACTTGGTGAAATGACTAATAATAATGATAATAATGATAATCCATCCAGTCAGCATCCAAGCCGCTTTATCCCAGTCGGGGTGGCGGGGATGCTGGAGCCTATCCCAGCAGTCATTGTGGCAGGCGGGGAGCCACCCTGGACAGGCCGCCGGGCCATCACACAGGGCAAAACCAAGTGGAATCGTTAAACGTATATTTTCCCGTTTTGCCCATTTGATGTAGCGCTCAGCAACTTTTAACATCATTCTTTATCATTCTTACAACACACTGTATCAATAGATATATCATCGCGATGTCTATAATAATTCTTTAATTACAGTTATAATCTAGAGACGAACAGATATTTGCCCTAATCAGCTGAAAATCTTTAAATTTCTCAGGTTATTTGTACATTTCTAGCCCCCCCCCCCACATTTACAAACATATATAAATACTTGTGCAATCCCATTCCCATATGTAAACCACTGCATACCAATTGATTCAGTGACCCCTGTAGGGTGATTCATTTGAATGTAGAAGGGCACAACAACAAATTCAATCATGGTATGGTAACCTGATGTACTTTTGTACACATTACCCCATCTTCAAGTACTTTGCTATAATAACAATAGTAATATAATGATGATTATATATATAGAAATAATATATTGCATATAATAAATGGTAGTAATAATAATATAATGTCATAATTATATATATTATATAATATAATAATAAAAGATAATGAACAATAATAATAATGTCAAAGTGATCCATTGTCAGTCAAGAACCTCTGCAGCCGTAATCTACAAGAATTTGGGCCCCAGCTGAAACGTGAACGTACACAGCAACCAAGAATAACAGTTAATGATATAAATTCCCTTTCATTCAACTCGCAAATTGGATATTTACTGTCGGCGCCCGAATGAGAGGAAATTGTCTCGAGTCAAGCGATAATCTTCCCTCAAATCCAGCAAGGTATGCCGCCGTATTTAAGATGCAGCCAGGCACACGGCGAGCTCGACACACACTCAAGAAAACGATTTTGGCTGCTGGGTTATTATACTGAATGAATTGGATTCACTTATATTCCCGAAGTCCTGCATCTCTTGGAAGTCTACGCGAGGACTTGTTGGCTGACTTTCGGGCGCTCGGCGTGGCCGGATCCATTTGTCGCGGTCTCTGTCAAACTAGCGAGCGGCAGTAAAGTTGTCTCTCTGCAACGCCGCACGCCTGAACTAGTTGGAGGATCCGGAGGGCGGGAGTACACAAGTTAGCCTAGTTTCTGCGTCAAAATCCGAGCACGCTCTTAAAAGAGGGCGTCTTTCCCAGTTATTTTTATCCCACGTTAGATACTCGCCGGCCTTTTTTTACACTCTCTCTTGAGCTGAGATGCTGGCAGTGCCGCACTTTTGGTAAACTTTTGTCCTCGTATTCTCGGATGAGCTTCAGCTGTGAAACGCGGCAACTCGACTTGAGACTTTATAATGGAGGGGGGGGGGCGACTGTTCTCTTAGTAATCTCTCTGTCTGTTCTGTCTTAACTATCCATCCACAGTATCTATCTTTCTATCCCTCCATCCACATCAGTGCTAATCACCGGCCGCCCACCCAGGATCACACTGTTCAACAGATGCTGCAAAGGCGTAGAAATCATTATCAACCGCCCCCCCCCTCCTCCCCCAGTTCATGTTATTCTAGTGGTAATTGGGAGCTTAGTCTCCTTGTGGCCCTCGTGCCAACAGTGGAGCATCATTGAATCATGTAGAGAGGCCAAAAGAGAGGGAGCCACTGGGCCTTTTGGGCAGATTGAGCCTCTGATAGCTAAAAGGAGATCAACAGATGCCAGGATGACAGACACACAGAGGGAGAGAGGGAAAGAGAGGAAACCGAGGAAGAGAGAGAGAGAGAGAGTGAATTAGGGAGCATATTGCACTGTAAAGCCCCCGTCAGGCCTGTAAAATCCTCTCACAGTTGGACGTGGTGTGCGGGGTGCTTGCAGCTTGTGGCGGTGACGGTGGGCGCGTGGATGGCGTGTGTCTGTCGTGTGTTCGAGTGAAAATGTATGTGTTTGTCTGTGTGTGTGATTGTGTAGTGCCCAGCATGCTTTCAGGGTAGAGTAGAATAAAGTAGAATAGAATGGAATACAGGAGGGGGAAAAAACAACTTTATTGTGTTTTTAGCAGCCATGACAGGATTTGTCTGGAGAGATTTCATATTTCACAGTAGGTGTGAATTCATAATAAGTTACCCGTGGAACAATTTGTCAGAGGCTTCTACTTTACTAAGGGGTGGTGGGGGGGGGGGACACAAAAAAAGCGTCCAAGACACACCTTTTGCAATGAAAAATGATTAAAAAGGAGGTTAAAAAAGTACCTTACCTGGATTATCGAGCGTGCGTAAAGACGATTAAAATAAAGGTGCTGCTCACCAACACGCCTCCCTGAGGGTGTCGGTCACACTCAGTCACATTCAGTCACATTCAGTCAGCGGGCCATGATGCACTGAACATTATTTCAAGCGTGGACTGGCTTCTTTTTTTTTCCCTTCCTGTTTTTGACTCCTGAGTCGGAGCCAACAGGAGCCACGGCAGCAAGGAGATGTGAAGCAAAACCACACCCTCCTCGTAGCAGAATAATCTCTTGTAAGCAGCTTTAACACTCCAAAAGAAACGGACGTGATACGATGCTATTCGCTACATTATGATGTGATATGATATGACTCGATGCACTTTATTTTTATTTTTTTTCCTGCGGGGAAATCGTAGCGCGCGGCAACAGCAGATATAAACAGTGGGCGGAAAAAAAAAAGCAAATGCAATTCAAAATAGCTGCGCAGAATGCAGTGGTAAGGAGATACAAATGCCGTACACGATTTATCAATGAGCCGTCCGCCTGTGCTACTGTCTAACAACTACATGGCAAATGACAGCCATTAGTATTGTAATTTGGTGATGCTCTGGCTATAGTTTATAAATGCTGATAAAGTAAAAGTGCATGGATCTGCACTGGTACACATACTCACAGTTCTATAGATAATGATCTGTTCCCAAACATATTTGATTTGCTTTGGGGGGCGAAAAAACATCCACTCTGAGAAAACTGATGGACTGAAGATGATGAACATGAACAGAAAAAACAAAAAAACAATAATCAGTATACAAGCTTAGAAAAGCAGTGATGCTTCTGAGAATGCAGTCTTCTGGGTTTTATACTGTGATGGCTGGTGGGTAGTGTGCACGGCATCTCTTATACAAGTAACTGGGATAATAATTCTGCATGCTGGCCGAGCATGGACCACGTAGGCAGGTAGGCCCTCGCAGGGTGCGATTCGCAGAAATGCGCAAAAGTTCCACCCTTTGCACCTGAAAGTGACATCCAATTAATTTTAACAGGCTCTTGCTTGGCTTGGCAGCATCAGCTAGTGTCGTGCATGATCTGAACCCGGAGTCAAGTCCTCCATCCCTGTTAAAGGCCTTTTATTGACGACATTACAAAGGTGAGAGAGGGTGTCAGCCGAGAGCGGCCCGGGAACAAAGGTGGAATAGACTCTGGCACACGGCCCGGCTCCTCTGGTCCTCCCTCCTTTATTCTTCCCTCGCATCCTCTTGTCCCCTTTACTTTCCACTCAGCTCTTTCCTTTCTCGTTTTCTGTCCTCCCCTTCTCCTCCTCTTACCCCCCCCATCCCCTCTAATCCATCTACCCTTTCCTCTCCACTCCCACACTCCTCCTCATCCTCCTCTTTTTCATCCTTGTCCCTTCTCCATTCTCATCAACCCGCTTCGGGGTCTATTTTACGATGCGGGGCGGTGATGTGCCACGACTTACGAGCCAACAGCGAGTCAGAGCCTATCATTTCCTCACTCAGTCAGCCGGAGTGGGGAAAGAACACCATCCGCCCAAAACACGGCCTGACACTAAAAGAGTCGGGAGTATACGGACGTGACTCTCCTCATAACCCATCAGCGCTCTTCTTTTTTTTCCCCCCTCTGCCTGCCTCTGTTTATCAGCCTCGCTTTAAACGTAACTCGGCGTTTGATTATCTCTCCGGTTTTTCCCGATACTTAGGCCCTCCCTCCCCCCCTCCTCTCCCTTTCTCTCTTTTTCTGGCTTTGACACATGGACAAGGACACATGCAACACACACAAAATGTCACACGCATGCATGCACGCACACACACGCGCGCGCGTGCATGCACACACACATGCATGCATGCACGCACACAAAATGTCACACGCACGCACGCTCACACACGTGCATGCACACACACGTGCGCATATGAATACAATGTGGCAAAATCAAGAGTCCACACACAAAAATGAAGCCTAACACACGCATATCAGTACACATACATGCACAGATAAACACGGATCCACAGGGACGGACAGTTGGGGAAACACCGTCGTGGTCTCCTTAGTGGGCCGGTTCAGTGCCACCTTTCAGTGTGGGATATGGCAGAAAAATGGGGCCCAGGATCCCGCAAGACGTCCCCCCCCCCCCCCACCGATGAGCAGCAAGGTTAACGCTGCTCCAATAGCGACAGTGCATCTGCGATTTGTGATTTGCTTAAGATGGATAAAGTTGTTATCGCATAGAAACAAGTGTGATAAATCAAGCGAATTTTAAGCAAACTTTCGAAATGTCGCGAGAGGGCGAGAGAGAGCGCGAGAGAGAGGGAGGGAGAGAGAGAATTCTATTCGTCAACTGGTTTGGAGCGTAGTTTTGTCAGAAGATGGCGCTGTAGGCTACGATACGCGTGGCTGTACCGAATAAGAGTAGAACAAGTCGCAAACCGGAAACAAAATCAGTCGCCTCGGCCGTCTACGAGAAAAAAAAATGGAGAGAAATCCTCAAGAATTCGTTTCAGTTGGGAAAGGTTGCAGTCGTTATTTTCATGTCAGCTATTGCCGGCCACGTTTCATGCGGACAAAGACGTGCGCGTTACGGGAACATCCGGGAAAACGCCGACAGCGGAAACAGCTGACCAGTCACGTGAGTTAAAAGTTCCTACGTCAGAACGTGTTGGCAAAGGCGTTTCCGTGCCCCGTTTAGCGCGTCAGCTCTTACTCGGAAAAGGCGAAAACCGCCTCGAGCGACCGCAAAAGCGTTTTTTGTGACATTGAGGAAATTTTATCGAATTTTGCAATTTCCATAAACCTTTTCTAATGCGATACTTCAAAATGCGCATACAAATATGTTAGGGAAACACAAATGAAGACCTTCGTCAAGGGTTTGATTCACATAAAAAGATTAGGTGGAAAAGCGCCATAATTCTCTTTTCTTTGCAACATTAAATTATTCACTTGAAATCGTATTCTTAATTGAATTATCGTGCCAGTCAGCCATGCAGCATCCAGATCAGACCTTGACAACTAGTCCTTTTTCATTAAGCTGTTGCCGTAGCACGTGCGTTCGTTAAAGTTATCTTGTGGTAGTTTACAGCGATTCCTAAGGCAACACCGGGCCATCTAACGAGAGAGACAATGTGACTCTTTTTGCAGAGATTTGCTTCTGAAACGAGTTTGAGAGGTATCCAGAGTGCCGTGGTACGAACGCGCAGAAACGGCAAAATAATGCTAACGATCATTGTGAAACCTGGCCTCTTCCTCGTGCTCCCTGCAATTTGAAGTGTTTATCCGTCTCTCCCCCTCTCCCTTTTTTACTCCTCCCACCCGCCCCAACTTATCGTGCACACAAATGATTGTGTATCTATCTCAGAGTCACCAACAACTCTCCTGCCGCTCCTCCTTCTGAAGTCATATTGTGCCAGAAACCCAAAATGTCAACTGGGAAATTTTCTCCGCTGGTGCCTGACCCATAACTCTGTGTGTGTCTGATGGCTGGGTTGTGTGCTGTGTGTCAGTGTGTTGGAGGGGCAGACTGTCGGGACCGCTGAATGGTACAATTTGCTTTTGCAAAGGAAATGTTATGGAGGGTAATGAGCAAGAAAGGGGGATTCGAATAGCAGCCGTCGACTACTCTGCAGCTTCACTGATGATTTTTTTTTCTTTTATACTACATTTGTTTATGTGATTCTACACATCCAGTCACAGTCGACAGGGAAAATTCAATAGGAATGGCTGCATTGATACAATCTATTTGCAACCTTGGTTGTCGGCCGTACGTTTGTGTGTCGCTCCCCAACCAACACTGATTCTGATGATGGCTGTCAGTCTCTGAGTTGAAGGGTGCCCTGGTCCAACGTCCAACGTTTGGTAAGAGGTGAGTGTTTCAGTTCGACACTCCTGCCAACCCCCAGCATACAAAAACACACACACACACACACACACACCACACACACACACACACACACACACACACACAGACAAAATACATACCAAAACCTCATCCACAGACACACATGCACATGCAGAAGCATACGGACTACAAGCCACCACCTTATCATCCGCCTGCAGAGCAGCCCAGGCAGCATTAAAATGGGGCCATGTCTTATATTTCTTTATAGAGGTATTTAACAATTCATTCTCCCAAGTTTTAATAGTGTCTCCCCTCTGCTTCCATATCTTACCCTCCCTACCTCCCTCCCTGCCTCTCTCTCTCTCTCCCCCCCGTCCCTTCCCCGCTGCCAAGCATGCAGCTTTTGAAAGTGGATATCTATTCATTTGGTGGAAACCTTGCCTCTGGGGGCTGCTTAGATTCTCAAAGTGCCAGACTCCTTGCGGTGAGACAGATTTCCCTCTTGTTTGTTCTCATTATGACACATAACATTGCACTCACTCCTGAATCGTTCTCTCTCTCTCTCGCTCTCTCTCTCTCTCTCTCTCTCTCTCTCTCTCTCTCTCTCTCTCTCTCTCTCTCTCTCTCTCTCTCTCTCTCTCTCTCTCTCTCTCTCTCTCTCTCTCTGTCCTTTAGATCTTTACCACAAGGAAGAGAAACACAGACATGTCACTGCCTTTTGTAGGTTGTCCTTTCATTGGTTGTTCTGTTGCGTGCCCCCCCCCCCATTCTGCCTCCCCCTCCTCCCTGACAATAACGGAGGGGCCTTGCATCACGTGACAACAACAAAGCGTAGCCCAGAGAGAAGACAAACGGCATACAGAGTTGGAGAGCACGGTGAAACGCTCCAGCACCTCGCCTCTAACAATGTCCAACCTTTTGCTGTGCTGTGGCCAGATGGCCCTGCAGCCCGTGGAACAGATTACGTGCGTACATTGGTGTGTGAACGTGTGCACCGAGGTTTCAGCCTGAGCAGCCGGGCCTTGTCAGTCAGATCAGCCAGCATGGCTGCACCATGCGGCTGTCTGTCGACGGAGAACGAAAGCAGATGAAGGAGCAAAGGAAAGACTGAGAGACAGAGATTGTCTGATTGATCTGGGTTTGGCATGGCTCGTCCCCTCTTGTTTTGCGATGGGTAGAAATAGGAGCGATTTTCCAGCAGCAAAGTGTGACTCAAGCTGAGCTTTGTCATTAGTGTCGAAAAGGTTGAAACCAAGATGATAAGCCTGGTGGATGCAATCAGGATCAAAGTAAGAAAGAGCGGCCCCCGAGATGCCTTAATCCAAATATCAAGGACAACTCTTTCTAGAGATGACACTAAACATAGAATTGGATCATTATCTCTCTCTCTTTCACCCAGCTTTGGGGCCTCATTCTGGCTCCTAATGGGTCTGTTTCTGTGTGAGGAACCACCTGCTCTCTTCAAAACCAGGGGTCATTTTATTCTACAGTAATGAATATGGCCTCCAAACAGACAGACTGTTCAGAGATAGTTCAAGGGTTGACATTGTTGTGGGTTTGTGGCATGATATGTGGACAATGTCACAGAACGGAAAGCAAATTAAATCTTTTTCCCAAGTCTCATCAGACATTTTAGGAAAGAAATACATATATCTGATAAACCTGATCAAACAACCTGGTGGAAGAGAGAAAATGGCACATGGTGTTATTAATGATGATGGATTTCTTTATTTGTATGAATAATAGAAGCATTATCTTGCTAATAGTGTGTCCAATTTAGACAACCATCTTTAAAGTACTTACGCGAAAGAAACGCGGTTCTTACGTTGCTCATATGCAATACATGAATTATTGTGTTAATTCAAAGTAATGAAGTGACCAAACTCAAACTTTTGAGCAAAATTTCACTTCATAAGTAGTTTGATTGCTTTCCTCTTCTCAAAGCCAATAATGCTCTTAGCCCGAATCCAAAAATTAATTCAGGGATCAACAGCCGAATATCTAAGCCAAAACGATCACAGAGCCGCTGAATCACATCCACCAACCACAGATGTTCAGCCGGAGCGACTCTAAAACTCATTATCAGTCTGAATTCTCTTCATCTGATCAAACAAACACAGCCGGAAAGACAACATAGTCGCTATCAGGGCCGGTCACTTCGCAGGAAATGTATTTGGTTTGGTCACAACCGGGGAGCCCACAGGCTAGATCTCTGAGGACAAAGGCTAATATTTCGGGGCTTCCGGTGGCTGCTCACTTCCGTTTCATGTGACGACCTCTTCTCCCATGCGCCCGCCATTGTGTACAGCCGGATTAGCAACTTGAGACGCGAGGGTGGAGTTAAGAGTTGAGAGACCACATCCGCGACCGGATTGTTTCACAAGCGGCTGACACGAGTCGGAATGGTTCTCCACACGATACACAAACGTCGATATTTTTTGTAGGTCAGGGGTCCCCAATAGGCGGCCCGCGGGCCACGTCCGGCCCGTGACGGGTTGATTTATGGTCTGCGAGAATTTTTGGAGAAATGCCAGAAGGAAGATTTTTTTTTATTTCCCTACCAAAAAAAACCCCATTAATTTCTCAGTAAAAGTAAGACTAGTAATATATCGAAAAATCTCTGTTTAAATTATTGTAGCGAATTCAGGGGGCAGTCTGGGAGACCGTCGCCATGGCCGGGACGCGAACCTGTATCTCCCGCTCCACAAGCGACAACGTTAACCAGTCGACTAAAGGGCCCGACCCGTTAGTCAAGGACCAACGTGTCTACTTATCCATGCACGTTACATTATAATACCTGCAACGTATCGACACCAAAACACACTAACGAACAACATGCTGCTGGCGGTTGAGTGGCCCGTGGTTTTAAAAGTGGCCCTAAAAGTGGCCCGCTATGAAAAGTAATTGGGGTTGTAGGTGTTTTAGGTCCGGACGACGTTTCGGCCAATACTTTCCCGCCTCTTTCCCTCCCCACATGGACTGATACCAACGTTTAACCAAAGCATGTTCCCGTAGAAAGCGCTGCCTCAACTCAAACGTGATTGGTCAGTAGTGCTCGAACTAAAATGGAAACCGAAACCGAAATGCTTCCGATACCAAAACCTTTTCTCGTGCATACAGATTATATATTTAAATCTATCTATCTATCTATCTATCTATCTATCTATCTATCTATCTATCTATCTATCTATCTATCTAATTATCGATCTGTATATAAAATCAAGTAAGTTTACTTGACTCACCGGATTATTTTGCTCCTTATTTGTTGAGTACTTGCCCTACCATTGAGTGTTTCTTTTAACAAAGCTATATAATGTAAACTACTAATAAGACACGTTAGCCCCTAGCTAACGGGTCTGACCCTTTAGCCGAGCGGTTAGCGATGTCGCCTTGTGGTGCAGTACACCCCGTATCGAATCCCGCACCGGGCAAGAAAATAACCGGTTACAATGGTGGCAGCGGTGGGATCCGGAAGTGTGCAGATCCTCAGAAGTCTCTTCGGAGTGCGGGAATAACAAAGCGCGAGGGCGCGCTTCCGGGGGGGAGGGTGACGACTGTAAACTACTAATAAGACACATTAGCCCCTAGCTGACGGGTCTGACCCTTTAGCCGAGCGGTTAGTGATGTCGCCTTGTGGTGCAGTACACCTCGTATCGAATCCCGCACCGGGCAAGAAAATAACCGGTTACAATAGTATATATAATCTGTTAATAGAGATTAATTTGGTTGTAATCTGAAAACCTCGTTCGCCGGGTCCTGCCCCCCACCCCCACCCATGGGTCTCTGTTCGGTTCAGAAGAGTACTCTACGTCGGAGTGACCGTGGCTTTAATTTGTTACAGTGTTCATCTTAAAGAGTTAGTTCAGGTGTTTTTGGTGCAGGTTTTTAGGAGTGACCCAGCAGTAGGCATACTGTATCAATGCGTAGACATTATACATTATAACGCAAAACTATATCTTGGACAGCTTGAGCAGAAAGAGAATCAACAATACCAACATGTTCTTATCCTATAGAGCAGTGGTTCTCAACCTTTTTGGGGTCCTGGACCCCCTGCGTATTTTTGATCTACCCTGAGGACCCCTCCACCTGATCTTGGGGGAGGGGGTTGCAATTTGATAGAAACAGTAGAAACTGCATTTTAAATTGCATTATAGCATTTATTCACTCTTTGGGGCAAAAAGAAGAGCTTTCAGTTGTAACTTAGATATAGTTAACAAAACAGAATTCTTATGCAGTAACTTTCAGATATATGTAACAAAACGGAATATGTATTCAGTAACTTTCAGATATATGTAACAAAACAGAATATGTATTCAGTAACTTTCAGATATATGTAACAAAACAGAATATGTATTCAGTAACTTTCAGATATATGTAACAAAACAGAATATGTATTCAGTAACTTTCAGATATATGTAACAAAACAGAATATGTATTCAGTAACTTTCAGATATATGTAACAACAGAATTTTTATGCAGTAACTTTTAACAATGCAAACGGGAGCAAGATCTCTTATTAAAATACAATCAATTACACTTGTGAAACAGATGTAATTAGAGAAAAAAGTCCTGTTACCCTTTATAGTTTAGGTAGATAAAGGTCTCAGTCACATCTGAGTAAAATAATCCTATTTCTATAAATGTCATAGGATCTTTTTTGTTAAAAGATATTTTATTTTCACGGACCCCTTGCAATTACACCACGGACCCCTAAGGGGCCGCGGACCCCCAGTTGAGAAACACTGCTATAGAGTCATATATTGATTTTATTGAAAAAGTGCTGACAAATGACATGCAAGGTACTCTTTGGCGTCTGTACAGTGATGAGGCAGGCGTTTCACAGAGTCTAATGAGAAACTTCCGCCCTGATCTATGAACGTTAATGACATCCAGGTTATTTGGATGGGTAGCGGTTAACCGAGCTTTGTCTCGTATGGACACCAAAGAGTATCTTGCATGTCGTAGATCGACGGTTTGGTTGATATTATCAATACATGACACCGTGGGATGAGAATGGGCTTGACAGACGTATTGTTGTGAACTGTCAAAATCTTTTCTTTTTTTTTTGCCTGTTGTATTGTTGCTTAAAATGTTCTTTGCTAGCTGCCTTGTTCACTGCTGTTCATTGTACTCTGACAAGCAGCCGACTCGCTGTGACAAGCAGCCAGATCTACGAACACGGCACTCACTGACAACACTGATGTCCATGTATTGATTTACCTAAGTGTTGGTAACTCATACCACCTTGTGTTAAAAAAAACCTGAACTGTCCCTTTAAACCAGATGAGAGGTGAATTGGCCTATCCCCCTAACAGTTACGGGTACACAGGCCACATTGGACATGTAGTCCCTCTAGCGAGTTCTGGGTCTACCCCGGGGTCTCCTCCCAGTTGGCCGTGCCTGGAAAACCTCCAAAGGAAGGCGCCCAGGAGGCATCCTAATCAGATGCCCGAACCACCTCAAATGGCTCCTTTCGACGCCGAGCTCCGAGCTCCCTCCGGATGTCCGAGCTCCTCACCCTATCTCTAAGGCTGGGCCCAGACCCCCTACGGGGGAAACTCATTTCAGCCTACAAAACTATATACAGCATAATCAGACTTGCGGCACGGTGGCGCGGTGGTTAGCGCTGCCGCCTCACAGCAACAAGTTCCTGGGGGTCATCCCAGGTTATCCTCTGTGTGGAGTTTGCATGTTCTCCCCGTGTCTGCGGCGGGGTTTCTCCGGGTGCCCCGGTTTCCCCCAGCATCAAAAAGACATGCGTGTTAGGGTTAATACTCCTGCCTGTGCCCCTGGCCGCGGCGATGGAGAGAAGAGCTGGAGTCGGTCCCCGGATGCTGCACGGCGGCTGCCCACTGCTCCTAGAGCTACACAGCTAGGATGGGTTAAATGCAGAGCATAATTCCCCCACAGGGATTAATAAAGTATATCAAAAAAAAAAGAGAAAAAGATTTGACCTAGATAGATTCATAAAAAAGCAAATACACTTGAGTAGGAAGACAAGAGCTGAAGGGATTTTTTTTTTAAGTTCCCACCATCTTTAGCATTAATTATGACCCCCCTATTCCTGGATCTCAGTGACTGGAAGTGGGGGGAAAAAAAAGAGGAAGTAGAAGGGGGAGGAAAAAAAGCTTTGGGGTAACGTTTGGTGCGCGTATAAGTCATTCAAGCATCAGTCCCCTCTGATTAACCTCCTCGGCGGAGATAAAAGCAGCGATATGCCCGAAAACCCTTAATAATGTCAGGCGCGGTGTAAAACACACACCGGCTGCTTTATACATTATGCACCAGGGGCCGGCAGAGGGACTCCTCCGAAAAGATAACATGGGCTGCTCCCCAAGAGAGGGAGAGAGGGAGAGGGAGAGAGAGAGAGACAGAATATATAGCCAGGCGAGAGAGAGGACGACGGCGGCTGGGGAGGAGAGCGTGAGGGAGAGACCCGCCGAGAGAGGAGGACGCGGCGACGGGGAGCAAATCGGGGGAGAGCGAGGAAGAGGAGGAGAACCGGGGAGCACGCAGAGGGCCGTGAGGGAAAGAGGCCCGATCAAGGCGGGAGGAGGAGCTGCGAGGGTCAGCGACGAGGATTTTATCCTCTCATTGACCAAGAATCGGGTAGGGGTAGGGGTGGGGGTGGGGGGTTCACACCTCTCAAGAACCCTGAGGCTTTTGCACACATCTCCCATTAATCTGCCATGATTTAGCAGAGAGAGAGAGAGGGAGAGAGAGGGAGGCCATGAGAATAACATATTTATGATTTCATGCGCAGGAAGGGCAAGCAATTTCATTAGTGAAGGCGTCGCCGTCGTAAGTATTTGAATATGACCCGCAGGAGTGTACGTCCCAATGCCTCCACTGGGGTCCTGTGGACTCAACGAGTACTGGTGTCGAGCCCTCTCTCGAGCCGCGCCTCGCATCTGTAATATCTCATTTCTGTCAGAGAAGACGAGAACACAGAGGACGTCTGGAGAGCCCATGAAATAATGACACCAAACCCCAACCCCGCCCGCTATGTGGACAAACTGCGAGGATCCAGCGGTGGCTTTAAAACGTCCAGGGGCCGCCAGAATCTGGCATCGCCTGTCACGTCTTGAAAGAGCCGAGCCACTCAAACGGCTCCCGTGAAGCCGGCGTCCTCCGAAGGGACGAGTTTGCCGACCGTCGCCTAAACATGGCGGCCCTTCCTCCGTCTCTGCCGCTCTTGAAGATACCGCGGTGGCTCTGTCGGCGGGCTCGACCCCGGCGTGCAGCGACACTTCAAAAACCCAGGCGCCGCGCTTTGAACACCGCCCATTAACGCCTGTAGCCAAGCCTCGTACCCGGCTTTCTGCTCCGTAAGAAGACTGTAGAGGGAGAATGAGCGGAAACTGGTGTTTTTGTCCCTGGTTTCTTTCCTCCCCGCCATGCTCGGCCTGCAACACAGCATACTGCCAAGACTACCATGTGTGAAAATAATGCAAAATTAAAACACAACACAACACAAGTAAAAGGAAATAAAGTCGACTGACTGGCTGTGAACTATATCAGCCAGCCAGCCAGCCAGCCATCCAGCCAGCCAGCCAGCCATCCAGCCATCCAGCCAGCCAGCCAGCCATCCAGCCAGCCAGCCATCCATCCAGCCAGCCAGCCAGCCAGCCAGCCAGCCAGCCATCCATCCATCCATCCAGCCAGCCAGCCAGCCATCCAGCCAGCCAGCCATCCAGCCATCCAGCCATCCAGCCAGCCAGCCAGCCAGCCAGCCATCCATCCATCTAGCCAGCCATCCAGCCAGCCATCCAGCCAGCCAGCCAGCCAGCCATCCAGCCAGCCAGCCAGCCAGCCAGCCAGCCAGCCATCCAGCCAGCCAGCCAGCCAGCCAGCCATCCAGCCAGCCAGCCAGCCAGCCAGCCATCCATCCATCTAGCCAGCCATCCAGCCAGCCATCCAGCCAGCCAGCCAGCCAGCCAGCCATCCAGCCAGCCAGCCAGCCAGCCATTATCCAAACCACGTATCCACATCCTGCTCTCAGGGTCGCGGGGATGCTGGAGCCTATCCCAGCAGTCATTGGGGGGCAGGCGGGGAGACACCCTGGACAGGCTGCCAGACCATCATAGGGCTGACACACACACACACACACACACACACACACACACACACACACACACACACACACACACACACACACACACACACACACACACACGTATTCACACCTGGGGACAATTTAGCACGGCCAATTCACCTGCCCTACGTGTCTTTGGGCTGTGGGAGCAAACCGGAGCCCCCGGAGGAAACCCACGCAGACACGGGGAGAACATGCAAACTCCACACACACAGGACGACCAGGGACGACCCACCAAGGTTGGACTACACCGGCGCTCGAACCCAGGACCTTCTTGATGTGAGGCGACTGCGCTAACCACAATTTCATAAACAATGTCATGTCATAAAACCCCCCAGAATTTATGAAGTATTTTGGTCGTGTTGAATCAAAACAGCATCTGTGCAAATTTTAGAGCACGGCAGGACCGTAAACTCCCTTTACTGGGCGACCATGACCTGTAAAATACCGGTTAAAAATGGAGGTGCCTCTTACAACGTATAGCATCGAAAGAGTCATTTATCCAGCGGCCTTCTCGCTGCTGCATGTGACTAAGTGTTGAGCAGACTCTGTGTCATGTCTGCGGATGCTGTTGTAGCCATAGCCCCTACGGCCCATCATATATCATCAGATATTGATACGGTTCCGCCACGGCGCCATGTCTGACATTTGATTCATGGCTTTGGGTGCTCTTTTTGCATTCATAACAGTCAACAAGGGATCAGGGTGAAATGTCAACGTTGTGTTGGTTTGGGGTGCCTGAGTGACACCAGGGATATTGGCAAAAATAATGGAGTCAGCCAGCAAAGGTAGCTTTGTCTTGTGCTAATGGTCTGTCCTTTGTGGTGTGTGTATGTGTGTGTGTTTATGAGAGAGAGAGAGAGAGAGTGCGAGAGAGAGCGCGAGAGAGAGAGCAAGAGAGTGTGTGTGAGAGAGAGAGTGCAAGAGAGAGAGAGAGAGTGTGTGAGAGAGAGTGCAAGAGAGAGAGAGAGTGCAAGAGAGCGAGAGAGTGTGAGAGAGAGTGCAAGAGAGAGAGAGTGCAAGAGAGAGTGCAAGAGAGAGAGTGCAAGAGAGAGAGTGCAAGAGAGAGAGAGTGCAAGAGAGCGAGAGTGTGAGAGACTGCAAGAGAGAGAGTGCAAGAGAGCGAGAGTGCAAGAGAGAGAGAGTGCAAGAGAGCGAGAGAGTGTGAGAGACTGCAAGAGAGAGAGTGCAAGAGAGCGAGAGAGTGCGAGAGAGAGTGTGAGAGAGAGAGAGAGTGCAAGAGAGCGAGAGAGTGTGAGAGAGAGTGTGAGAGAGAGTGTGAGAGAGAGTGTGAGAGAGAGTGTGAGAGAGAGTGTGAGAGAGAGTGAGAGAGTGAGTGAGAGAGTGTGAGAGAGAGTGTGAGAGAGAGTGTGAGAGAGTGTGAGAGAGAGTGTGAGAGAGCGTGAGCATGGGAGAGTGCAGGAGACAGTGCAAGAGAGAGAGTATGGGAGACAGTGTGAGAGAGAGAGAGTGGGAGACAGTGTGAGAGAGAGAGAGAGTGGGAGACAGTGCGAGAGAAAGGGATCTGGAGAGAGAAAGTGGGAGAGAAAGAGTGGGAGAGAGAACGCGAGCGAGAACATAAGAGAGAGTGAAAGAGCGGGGGAGGGAGAGAGAGAGAGGGAGGGGGGGAGGGAGCGAGCGAGCGAGCACATATTTATGTGCTTGGGGACATAATAGTGTAATAGTGTGTAATGCGAGCACGAAGTGTAAATATGTGCGTGTACCGGGCCGCATAAAAGCTGCACATATTCAGTATGAGGTCACACCTGTTCTCCTCTAAAAAGCAGTGTCGCTCTTTTCTGCACTGATGAATGTGGTTTCTGAACGGCATCCCTGACAGGAGAGGCCAAACGGTGCAGCGATCCCTCTCCCTGCCAACCGCTGTGCACACACGCAGCTGCGGATGCCGCGCAATATATTATGCACTTCACAGCCCATGGATGAAATGAATGCAAATAATGGGCATGTTGGAAAGCCCCGCGAGTGTGCGGGGGGGGGGGGATCCGTCTGACGCCGCCGCTCTCTCGCCGCACGTTTAGCAGAGAGCTCCGTCACTCGCTGTCTGCAAAGCAAGCACGACGCCAGACACGCCGCCTTGCCACTAACGTACCGGGGTCTGTTCTGTCACCTTTCCCGCCAACCAAGCTGTCGAGTTCACGCACACACACGCACACACACGCACACACATGCACACACGCGCTTCATAAGCGCTCAGAGCGAAGCATTACAGAAAGCACGAACGGCATCAAAATAGACAGGAAGTGGACTTGATACTGAAGTCAAAACGATGAAGGCGTCTAATTATCCAGCGTAGATCTCTAATGTGCGCGTGTGCAAGTGTATAGGCTCTTGTGTGCATGCAGGCTTGTGCGTGTGAGTGAGTTCGAGAGTGAGAGTGTATTTGTCGTACTTCCAAGTCTGCTTTTCCTTTTGAAAATTACACAGCACTCTCTCTGGTGCTGTCTCTGGTGTGTCAGAGGGAATTTCTCCCTAATGAATACATGTCAGGCTGCTAACAGCTTAGTACCGGGAATTTAGATATCCGCTTTTTTTTCCTTTTGTGTGTGTGTGTGTGTGTGGAGAGGGGGCAAGCCAACGACTTATAAAATGTACTATTGTTTATGCTGGCGAGGAAGGGAGCTGGGGAGAGGAAGAGACGAGACGGACAAAGAGAAAAGTGACAGATGAGGAGCATAAGTAGAAAAAGGATCGAGAGGGCAAGAGTAGGCACAGAAAAATGGAGAGAGAGACGGAGAGAGACAGAGAGAGAGAGAGAGTGAGAGAGAGACAGGAAACGGAGAGAGACAGAGAGAGCAAGAGAGAGAGAGTGCGAGAGAGAGAGAGAGAGAGAGAGACAGATCAACAGAGAGAGCGACAGAGAGAGAGAGCGAGAGACAGGAGACAGAGCGAGAGAGAGAGAGAGAGAGAGAGACAGGAGGCAGGAGACAGAGAGCGAGAGAGAGAGAGTGAGAGAGAGACAGGAAACGGAGAGAGAGAGAGAGAGAGAGAGAGAGACAGGAGACAGGAGACAGAGAGCGAGAGAGAGAGAGAGAGAGAGAGAGAGAGACAGGAAACGGAGAGAGACAGAGAGAGCGACAGAGAGAGAGAGAGACAGACAGAGACTGGGCATTTGATGCAGAAAGGAAGGTGTCTAAAGGTGAGTTCAGCTGAGGATGAGGAGATTATACTCTCTCCCACCTCCTCAAAACCAGGTTACCTCTTCCTCAGCAATTTGGCAGATACACCCTGGATGAAAGCCCTGGTATTAAGTGTGGAAAGTCCATTCTCAGCCGCCAGGAGTGACTGTTACACGCACACATGTCACACCGGGGTGGAAAGTGGGCGACATCGTGCTGCTTGTGCACAGGTGGGAGAAAGAGAAGGAGGAGGAAAGAGATGGAGCATGGACGGGGATACACGGGCTGGCGCGTGTGTGTCGATATGCATACGTGCCCAGACAGAGTGCTTGTCACCTGTGTATATGGGTGAAGGAGTGGGAGAGGGCGAATGACTCAATTGAGGCTTGCAACAAGCACGCTCACAATTCTCCCACATTTTCCGCAGAAGGTTAGAAAAGTGGGCAAATGGCGGGAAATTTGCAGCAAATTAAGGGGTACTGAATAACCCTGCACATCCTTAAAGATATTCCTTTCCATTATCCAAACCGCTTATCCTGCTCTCAGGGTCGCAGGGGATGCTGGAGCCTATCCCAGGAGTCACTGGGCGGCAGGTGGGGAGACACCCTGGACAGGCCATCACAGGGCCGACACACACACCTAGGGACAATGTAGTACGGCCGATTCACCTGACCTACATGTCTTTGGCCTGTGGGAGGAAACCGGAGCACCCGGAGGAAACCCACGCAGACACAGGGAGAGCATGCAAACTCCACACAGAGGACAACCCCCAAGGTTGGACTACCCCGGGGCTCGAACCCAGGACCCTCTTGCTGTGAGGCGACTGTGCTAACCACTGCGCCACCGTGCCGCCTTAAAAAATGTATAGCAGGAAAAAATAATATCACGAAATCATTATTTGATGTAATGGCTAGCTTATCTCGCAACACCATTGGGGGGTGGGGGTGGGTGGGTGGGGGGGTGCAAGTTCGTGTGTGCAAAGGTTCATTCATCCACTATACAGGGAAGCCCGGGGGGAAATGAGGGGGGATTGGTCTCCCTGCAGGCATCGTGAGCATGGCAAGAAGATACAGGGTGCCATTTCAATATCAGGCACAAACATTCTCGCTCATATTCACAGACATGGACAATTTAGAGTCCTCACGGTGCCCTAAAATTCATCGAGGCTGCGGAGAGAGGAAACCAGACTGCCGGTGTCGATCATTACGTACCTGCCGAAGTAAACCGTGTCATAAAATGCGTTCTTACTGTGTTGTAGTGACTTTACCGTCGCTCCCGTGCTTACGCTTTAAATGCAGAAACAGATATTTTTTTGTTTACAAGAACGAGGACCCCACTCGGGACTCGTAAGCCGCCGTGTTTTGCCAAATATGATGTCTGCAATGATGTTCAGACTGGCCAAACTTTTCTCATTGCCAAAGAGAAAACTATTCCTCGGTTTGACTAAAGCATGTGATGACTATTCAGGCTGCGAGCCCTGTATATCATTCCACATAACACAATCTGCGGCAGCCTAGTCACTGCCCCATGCAGCCAATAGAATGGCTAATGGCTCAATTTACCCAAAAGCCTTTGTGCTTAAGCTCCGTCTGCAGAACTATCTTCAACTTGCGTCTGAACTGAGGTGAATTGATGGAGCGATCATTACAAATGTTCTGGGGGCATGATTTACTCCGGCCTTGGGAACAGCTCTTCTCTGATCTGTTAAATGCTTTATGAATAGCCAGCTCTCGGAAAAGCTCCAGTGACTCATGGCTTCCGAGCTATGACACTTTCGTAGGGTTCAGTACTTCCTGCAGTCAGGGGATAGGGGTGGCATCAAAGGTCGCTCCGGAAGTGACCTTCGGTTGACGATGACAACGGAAGTAGCATTAACACACGTATTTGGATGCACTCCTTGACTTTAGCGGTGATGCAAGTGACCCAGTTTTGTGATTCTGACCTTGTTAAGGCAATTGTTGCGGGGTCACCGAAGGCTGAATCAGTTCCTCTGGATACAGGGCTTACTGGCTGATACGTTTCATCACTCATCTACGGGACCTCTTCAGTCTAAACCGACTGCAGGTATCCCCACCCTTATAAACAACACAGCTGCGTAACGACCGAAACCAACAACCAGTTTCATATGCAGATATGGGCGTGACTATTAACTGGAGTTACAATGGCCGTGTGTACTATTCACAGAGGATTTGGGAATGTTTGCAATCACAGCATTGTAAGATGGTGACAGATGTACTCTTAGCCCCCCCCCCCCTGGTCCAGGGATGGTCGTTCCCTCTTGACATAGATGGCCTCTTTGACTCCCAGTTCAAACCAGTGTTCCTCCCTATCAAGGATGTGTACATCCTCATCTTGAAAGAGTGGCCACTGGCCTGTAGATGGTCTGTGGAGTCCTGGCCTGACGTGTTAGCTCTCCTGTGTTGTGTCATCCTCTTCGCCAACGTCTGTTTGATTTCCCCGATGTCCAAGTCACGGCAATCCTCCTGGCACTTGACAGCGTACACTATGTTGCTCTGTTTGTATCGGGGACCCGATCCTTGGGGTGGACCAACTTCTGGCGCGGCGTGTTTTGGGGTTTGAAAGCAACTGAGACGCTGTGTTTGGAAAATACGCATCTCAACTGTTCCAACACTCCCACCACATAAAGGATCACCACTGGTTTACGCTTAGGCAGCTGTGGTCCTTCTCCTCTCTTCGATCGGCTGGTGGGCTGTTTGGGCGTCTTCCTGGCTCTGACAAACGCCCAGTTGGGATAACCCCACTTAACCAGGGCCTGTTTAATGTGGGATTTCTCCCCTTCCCCGGCCTCTGTGTCGGCGGGGACGTTGTCAGCTCGGTGGTACAGCGTCCTGATGACTCCTAGTTTGTGCTCGAGTGGATGACGAGAGTCAAACCTTAACTACTGAATCGCCATCTTACGATGCTGTGACTGCAAACACTCCCAAACCCTCTGAATAGGACACATGGCCGCTGAACGTCTAGTTGATGGTCACGCGAAAGCGGTCGTTGTTTCGGTCGACATGCAGCTGTGTCGTTTATTAGGGCGGGGGTACCTGCAGTCAGCTGAGACTGAAGAGGTCACTTAGATGAGGGATGAAACGCTTCGCTCGGTAAACGTTGAGTCCAGAAGAACCGATTCAACCTTCTGTGATTGCTTAGCTGGATTGCAGCATGCTTAAAAACAAACTCAGCTGATGGCTGCAGAAAATTAAGGAGTGTTGGGTGGGGGGGTGTTAAAAGAAAAATGAACACGTTTTTTTTTTTTCATGGAATTCTGGACCTCACCGCCGACATGGCAAAACTCATTCACGGCGAACTGACGGCAAAGCACTGAAAAATACAACCAAACTCAGATTTAAACCGGATTTCACTTATTTCCCTGTTGTCACACACACACACACACCTTCACCCCGTGTGTCACACACACACAAACACACTCCCATATAAACACAAAATAATGGGTGGGAAACAACACGGCGTATATGGCAGCATGGAGGCAGAGGTGATGCATTGTACATGCATCACCTCTGCCTCTCCTCTTATTGCCCAGTGGGTTAACATAAAAATACATGAAGACCGGGCACGGGGTCCATCCATAACCCAGCGGACAGTGGTTCCAGGCACCGCGCGGGCGTTAACTAGGTAGCTACTGTATACTCAGGGGCAGGCAGGCTGAAATATGAGGGCTGAAGACAAGAGGTCTTCCCTGAATGCTAAACTCGCTCTCTCTCTCACTCGCTCGCTCTCTCTCGCTCTCCCGCTCCCTCTCCCCCCGCCGTGCCCTGCAACCAATCTGACGCCTAATTAATCCTGAAGGTCTTTTGTTCCACTGAGGTTTTCTTCCCTTTCCCCCCCACTGCACTCCATCCATCCTGCCCTCCCCGCGAGCCTGCCCCTCATCCTTCCCTGCCAGCTCCCTTTTATGTCCCCTCCCTCCCTCCTAGCCGACCCGTCCAAGCCCTCCCTTCCCCTTCCCCTTCCCTTTTGTCGTCCCCAGGGAAGGCGAAGTACGGTCCCAGAGGGCAGGACACGGGTAACAGCTGTTTTGGCTGTTACCTTTTTTTTGTTTTTTTTTTTGTTTTTAACTCTCTTTCCTGACATTCCCTTCCCGTTTTTTTTTTCCTCCTCTTTTTGTTTTTTGGAACTACAGGACTATGGAGAATACGCTCTTGTGTTAAACATGATTTAAGATTTTTGTAAAGCACGTTATGTAAGTTATCCCCTGGAGAATGCCTTCAAACTGAGGTGTAGAGTTAAATCCTGCTTGAGGAGCTGTACATATATATATAATTATTATTATAATATATATAATAATACTATATATTATATATATATATATATATATATATATATATATTATAATATTGATATTATTATACTATATAGGTGGCACGGTGGTGCAGTGGTTAGCGCGGTCGCCTCACAGCAAGAAGGTCCTGGGTTCGAGCCCCGGGGTAGTTCAACCTTGGGGGTTGTCCTGGTTCGTCCCCAGTGTGGAGTTTGCATGTTCTCCCCCTGTCTGCGTGGGTTTCCTCCGGGGGCTCCAGTTCTCTCCCACAGTCCAAAGACGTTTAGGTCAGGTGCACTGGCTGTACTAAATTGTCCCTAGGTGTGAGTGTGTGTGAGTGTGTGTGTGTGTGTGTGTGTGTGATGGCCTGGCGGCCTGTCCAGGGTGTCTCCCTGCATGTTGCCCAATGGCTGCTGGGATAGGCTCCAGCATCCCCGCGACCCTGAGAGCAGGATAAGCGGTTCGGATAACGGATGGATGGATGTTATTATGTGTATATATATATCTGTTGAGCACTTTCCCTACCGTTGAGTGTTTCATTTATCAAAGTTATATATATATATATATCCATCCATTATCCAAATTCTATTATATTTATTTCTTATTTTTTATTATTATTGCTATTTATTTATTTATTTTATTTCCATCCATCCATCCATCCATCCCCCAAACCGCTCATCCTGCTCTCGGGGTCGCGGGATGCTGGAGCCTCTCCCAGCAGGCACGGGGAGACACCCTGGACGGGCTGCCGGGCCATCGCAGGGCGGACACCTTCACGTTCACACCCAGGGGACGGTGGGGTACGAGCGATTCACCTGACCTACATGTCTTTGGACCCACTACGCTCGCAGACGTCGGCACAAGCTTATCTCTTTCAGTGCCGCTCGCTTGGACAAAGCAATCAGAAGGCTCTGGACAGGAGCTCCACTGCTCTCATTTTGTTTTCTTATTTTCTTATCTTATTTTATTTCATTCGAATTGATGCTGGGATAGGCTCCGGCACCCCCGCGACCCCAAATTTGGATATATATATGAAAATGTAAATATATGTGTGTGTGTGTGGATATATAACGTCTGAAAAAATAACACCGCTCTTAGCTTTTTGCTGCACTGTTACCTGTGTGCCAGCCGACTGAGGCAAAAGTGAGATTTCTGACCGGCCTCCTAAAGATCTTCTTGCAGACGGGTCGATTTGTAAAAAAATAAATTCAAGGAGGCTGATGGGGGTCTGTGGATGTGTGTGTGGGGGGTGGGGTGGGTGGGGGGTGGATGTTTGTGCTTCAAACAACCCGCGCTGCCCCTTTAAACTGCAGCCACCGGCCTACATATCATTAGCCATGGAGGCTTCTCTTGCAGCGGCTGTATTTAAAAGCTGTTTGGGAGCCGGCGTGCAAATGTCCGATGTGGACAAGCTAAACACCGTTAATCGAGCTCGTGCCATCAGCCTAAAGGGGGTGGAAAGGGGGAAGGCAGTTTTGTGAGGGTTTTTTTTTTGTGTGTGGTTCATTTGTTAATGAAGGGGACGGCACCCACTCGCATCCCGCCTCACATCCACCCCGGCTTAGTGGGTGCGGGTACAGCGTGTCATCACAGACAGACGCGTTGCATCAGCGGCGGCGGGCCTACACAAGGACACAGTGGTTGGCTGCAGCCCAGAAAGACGGAGCTCCGGAGGGGGTTCTCCAGGGATACACGTGTGGAGGTCTGGGGACCCGGTGGGTCCGAATGATCATCCAGGCCTGTGAATAGGTGGAGGGGGATAACGGCTATCAAGGGTCGTGTGTGTGTGTGTGTGTGTGTGCTAATGACGTGGGGATGCTCGCGTCCTGTCCACATATATGACGGTCAGAGTCGTCCATACGGCTCCTGGCTGGAAGGTCATCTAAAGGCCAGACGTGCGGCCCTCCCCTCTCTTTGCCTCCCCTTTCCCCGTCTTTTTCTCTCTCCTGCCTGAGAACCAGAGATAAACCGACACGTGCAAGCCACACAGGACCAATAGCTGTGATTTATCGGAACCCATTTGGCACCTGAACGCCTATGAAATTGTAATGAACTTGATTATCCTTTTAATGAAGTGTGAGAGGTTCTTCAGAAATGATTATAACCACGATCTTGCACAGGGCCGGGAAGGAGCCGCCGAGGAGAGGGAAGGAGGACGGGAGGGGAAGGAGGACCGGGAGACTGTCAGGGAGAATAAAGACTTAGTGGCGGGGGTCTCTGAATACTGTAGGGCGAGGGGGGGGGGAATGCAAACAGGAGTGCCGCGCTTCTTTAGCGTGGATTACAGGGGCGTTTAATGTGTAGGTGAAGGGACTCGGCCGCACCGGCGCCGTTTCCATCCCGCTCTTCCGGGGGGGGGGGGGGTTCTCCGGCAAAGCCGATACATTAGATCCAACAGCGGGCGACCCCGATAGGTCACACTTTGCATACATATTAGACGGCCAAGACGGCGCGGGATGAATTTAACCTTTCCACATATCAAGTCCTCCCCTTTTACCAAGGTAAACGTTATCGCTCGGTGATTTCACAAACCAGATCTCCCCTCTTCCACGCAGCTTTAGTCAAATGCCAGACGGCGTGGCGGGCCGCTGCTAAGAAATTGCACCACCAAAAGGGGGAGAGTCACAGTCCAGGGGAAATGGCAGCTCTGTGCTCCTTTTTTAAAAAAATTTTAATCCCCTCCCCTCCCCTCCCTTATCTCCCCAATTGTATTGGGCTAATTACCCAGCCCACCCCCCCTCTGCAGGGCTGCAGACTACCACATGTGGAGTTGCCAGCCGCTTCTTCTCACCTGACAGAGGAGTTTCACCAGGGGGACGTAGCGCGTGGGAGGATCACGCTATTCCCCCTCCCCCCTGAACAGCAGCCGAGTAGACCGCCACGCCACCCGGACGCCCCCTAGCTCTGTGCCCCCCTCAGTGTTGCCAGGCCCGGCTGAGGAGCACCGTGACACAGGCATCCATGTTTCAGCTCTCCTGAAAAGCGCGCGGGATCATCCCATTCACGACAACGCGTTGCAAGGAAGGTTTGCCCCGAGCAGCTTCGCCGCGAGGAACACCTCAGTCCCTCCCGGCTGATCTGTGCCCCCGATCCGTCGTCGAGAAACCCCCTCTCTGTGTGTGCTGCGCCTTTAATTTGACTGTCTAAAGAGAACATGATGGAAACGGCCGTCCCCATAGATCAGTGGTTCTCCACCTTTTTGGGGTCCTGGACCCCCTGCGTATTTTTGATCTACCCTGAGGACCCCTCCACCTGATCTTGGGGGAGGGGGGTTGCAATTTAAACTGCATTTTAAATTGCATTACAGCATTTATTCACTCTTTGGGGCAAAAATAAGAGCTTTCAGTTGTAACTTAGATATAGTTAACAAAACAGAATTCTTATGCAGTAGCTTTCAGATATATGTAACAAAACAGAATATGTATTCAGTAACTTTCAGATATATGTAACAAAACAGAATGTGTATTCAGTAACTTTCAGATATATGTAACAAAACAGAATATGTATTCAGTAACTTTCAGATATATGTAACAAAACAGAATATGTATTCAGTAACTTTCAGATATATGTAACAAAACAGAATATGTATTCAGTAACTTTCAGATATATGTAACAAAACACAATATGTATTCAGTAACTTTCAGATATATGTAACAACAGAATTTTTATGCAGTAACGTTTAACAATGCAAACGGGAGCGAGATCTCTTAAAATACAATAAATTACACTCGTGAAACAGATGTAATTAGAGAAAAAAGTCCTGTTACCCTTTATAGTTTAGCTAGATAAAGGTCTCAGTCACATTTGAGTGAAATAATCCTATTTCTATAAACGTCATAGGATCTTTTTTTTTAAAGATATTTTATTTTCACGGACCCCTTGCAATTACACCACGGACCACTAGGGGTCCGCGGGCCCCCGGTTGAGAAACGCTGGTGTCGAGTCCCTACTATTTACACTGTGCCACCTATGGCGATAACCACAGCTTATCTGTGAGTAACATCTTCCGTGGCGGTCGTGCATATGTCCCCGCCGCTGTCCAAATGCTGCGGCCTGTAACACCGCCGGCGCCGTCTCCAGAGCTGTTAATCAACTCCTCTGATAGTGTCACCCACACCTCCTCCCCCTCCTCCCTCGCCTGGTAAATTTCAATCTTAGACGAGATGCTAATTTGTTGTAGCGATATTAATTAATGGTCGCCCTGTCACAGCTGTTTATATTGAGACAGATTAGAAGTGAGGGAGATTAGACAAAGAAAACAATCTGCGAGGGGCTGACTGGCTGACAGGGGTCACCTTCACGTGCCTGAAATCATATTCAAGCCGCCGTGATGGGGGCAGGGAAATGAGTGCACGTGGAGACCACATCCAGCCCCCCTATCTAACGTGGTTAGCGTTTAGGGACGGCTAAATCAAACGATATTGAACCGCACCATTCGCTCAAAGCCGACATCGCTCCGAGGGGGCAACGACGCCTCATTGTAAAAAGCGAAGATATCACGTCGCTCTCCTTCGTAATCAGCAAATCGTCCCTCGTGCCTCCTCAGACTTTATACAATTGAGTGCTTTTACGTGCAGACGAGAGATGTGATTAGTAGGAGTTATCGGTCTGTGCCAACATTTTGATGATATTGTACACACTGATATTGGCAATGCAGTTTCTCCAGAAGCCTTGTTGACAGGAGTCTCTGCATAATGGCTGCACATGCCGCGGAAATGGTGCAGTTCAGTAACTTCTTCCCTCCAGCTCGCCGGCCTTTTTTCCCGCGCAATGGATTTCTACCATGGTAACCTATACACTTTTTTGTTTGGACCCCCCCCCTCCCTTTTTCTCCCCAATTGTACTTGGCCACTTACCCCACTCTTCCCGGTCGCTGCTCCACCCCCCTCTGCCGATCCGGGGAGGGCTGCAGACTACCACATGCCTCCTCAGGTGGAGTCGCCAGCCGCTGCTTTTCACCTGACAGTGAGGAGTTTCGCCAGGGGGACTAGCGTGTGGGAGGATCAGGCTATTCCCCCCCCAGTTCCCCCTCCCCCACCCAACAGGCGCCCTGATCGACCAGTGCGGCGACCAGGACATCCGGCTTCCTACCCACAGACATGGCTAATTGTGTCTGTAGGGACGCCCGACCAAGCTGGAGGGAACACGGGGGATTCGAACTGGTGATTCCCGTGTTGGTAGGTAACAGAGTAGACCGCCACGCCACCCGAAATAAAATCTCACAGTTTTATTTTTGGTGTTACTACGAAACCAGCTGACACCGGCGTTCACAGACGGCATCATCAGCTATTGAGTTCTTCCGCACCCTTCTGCACCCTGGCAGCCATGTTTGTTGTCGCCCAGGATGTGTGACTTCCCCCCCCTGACATGTGCAATTTGAGAACCTCAAGAGAAATCAGAGAAAGGCCTGTACATGCATCACAAGATGGAAAGATCGGGCAAAACTCCAGGGGTCTTAATTGGGTTTTGAGTACTTCGATCGAGATCTTACCCTGATATTATGAATCTCATAAAGGCGCTCGCGCGACCGTTTCAATAACCGCAGTATTACCTTAATCGGGGTAAAACCGGCATATGAGTCTCCATGTAAATGCAGCCACCGTCTCCATCCTCCACTATCCTCATTTTCATTCTACACTGCCGGCAAACAAATTTATATTTAAATGGACCCTAATCCTAGCTGGCATAGTGCAGCGGCCATACTGTAAGCTGAATACCGACCTCGACGCCGTCCTTCCCTCTAATCACGCTGACTCTCCGCCTCCCAAGAGCCCCGCTCAAGTGCTGGGCTCGGTTTACTCGGCAACAGTGCAGAGCGTTGTCACGGCAATGAAAGACTGAGTGGCCAATCAAGGCCTTAACGGCAGAGTCGCTCCGCTCGGTAATATGGATCCTGAGATTACTTTGGCATTCTCTCACTTCTTTGAGAAATCTCACGTCTTTAAGAAGCTAAGCGAGTCTTGCCCCTTCTCTGTGCTAACGCGCATCGCACCAAAGGGCCGCATCAGTACGTACTCAGGTTTACGGTAGACAAGGACGCACAACGACGAATGAAATTCCTCGATGGACATATAAATATCGCTCTCTAAATGAGTAGTAGTCCATTTGACCATGCCGTTCTTACAAACAACCCCCCCCATACATCCCAGTGAGGGCGAGTCGGAGCTATTTGTTATGTGGGTGTGGGTATGTGTGCAAGTGCACGCGTGTGTGACCGCGCACACTCATTAAGGTATGCGCGGTGGGATGCGCCAGTCTTGTCTGTCTCGCTATGTTATTCCTTATTATGAGTGTTGAGCAGGACAGACAAGAAAGAGAATGCGAAACTACACATCGCGGGTGAGCTTCAATATTTCATCCAGGAGCCGGACTGTTCTCCGGGCCTGCTAGTTCAGCTTAGCCTAAGGAGGTTCACCGAGGGACGGCCGGCAGCCCCCCAACACACCAGCACGATGCTGTGTTGCATCTTATTGGGTTCATATCATATTCTGAATTGGTGATCCTGGCATCTGTTTTCTCCTTCTCCCTCCGTGCCTTCGCCAGTTTCTTCCTCTTCTGTTTTCTTCGCCATTCTTTACTGTGGTTCTCTTCACCTCTTTTTATCGCTGCCCGTCTTAGCCTCCCACCAACACGCTCGCTTCCTGTCTATCTTTTCGCACAATGTTGTCTTAACCCTCGCCATGCCTGTGACCTTGTACCAGACCTCTCCCGGTGGTTTCCCTTGTGAGCCTTTATCAAGGAACTCCAACTGGAGAAGCGGCCGGATACGAAAGCCCGCCGCCACCGTGGGGGACAATTAAACCTGACTCAAAATTTCCTTTGCTAGGAGGAATTAGAATATGTAAATAGAAGGTAAACACGGATGTCTCTATGGGGAAGATCTGTTTGCTAAGCTAGGGCAAGAATAGAGAAGTGCCCCTTAAACAACAACAGCTCGGATCCATCCAGCCATCCATTATCCAAACTGCTTACCCTTCTCAGGGTCGCGGGGATCCTGGAGCCTGTCCCAGCAGTCATTGGGCGGCAGGCGGGGAGACACCCTGGACAGGCTGCCAGTCCATCACAGGGCCCACACACATTCACACCTAGGGACAATTTAGTACGGCCGATTCAGCTGATCTACGTGTCTTTGGGCTGTGGGAGGAGCACCCGGAGGAAACCCACGCAGACATGGGGAGAACATGCAAACTCCACACAGGACGAGCCGGGACGACCTCCAAGGTTGGACTACCCCGGGACTCGAATCCAGAGCCATCTTGCTGTTAGGCGACCGCGCGAACCACTGCGCCACCGTGCCGCCACAGCTCAGATCTAAAATCAGTATTATCTTTTAGGTAAGGACTCTGGCGTCCTCATCAGCTGTCACTCGAGAACCCTGCAAAATATAAACCCCACTACGGGTCTTGGTACAGGCAAAGGCTATGCAAGATATCAGGATATTGTTGAATCTGAATATTTTGTTTTTCCTGTCATTGAATATTACTGCAGGGATTTCTCCTGTTCCTGGCTATCATATACATGGTCGGAGCGGGCCGGGCGCTACTTCACACTCGGGGTAATTGAGGTGTATTTGGTAGTGGATCAACATAGCTTTTCGCCGGTGACAGGTGGAGCCTAAGGGAATTCCCGGGAAAGCGAACTGACCTTGCTGGCGCACACAGCACACAACACAAAACAGCATTTAGCAGTGGCAATGCCTATGAGGCTACAGTTGGCATCTACCCCACACCTCGCCTCACATCTCCAGTCTCGTCTGCTACTGCCCTTACAATCAGGGTTTGGCATGCACGCTCATGCACATGCAGCTTAGTCTCGATTTTGAGTTAAACGTTAGAGAAACCACGGAGGCTGTTATATTTCCATCTCATTACAACATTCCGAGCCATACTTCTGATTGCTGATGCACACTTACTCACGAGTTTGTTTTGGACATAGTAGATCACCGGATGTCCTTTTCCACAGCCGGCCTTGTAGTGACATCAAGATCCTGAAGCTGCTGCGGAAATCTCCACTGAAACTAGAAGCTCCGACCGTATTCCACAGATTCCCGCCTCACTTTGCTGGCTGGGTATCCGTGCTAAACCCCAACTTTAAAGTGCGACTACTAACATGAGAAATACTCCGTAGGCTTGTTTTGGTGCAGGACAGGCCATCCTACACCAGTATTTCCAGAGGTGCAGACCTCCGCTGTTCTCAGAGGTAGAAAGATCTCAGCAGGTGGGAAAGTTTTTTTTTTTTCTTAATAGTCTTCCGGCGAACATCAGTGAAGCTGATCCTGTTGATATGAGAGTAGATAAAGCTGCCATTACTGCTTCACTAGCAGTTACATCTGAGTTGCCCAGTTTGGTTCATGTGTCATATCTCCTCTGGGAAGGTCTCAATCCCCCCCCCCCCACCTTTTTCTCCCCAAATGTACCCATCCAATTACCCTACTCTTCCGAGCTGTCCCGGTCACTGCTCGGAAGAGTGGGGTAGGAGTAGACGGAATAGACCGTCACACCACCCGGTGTGATGTATTCCGTTGCCTACCAACACAGGGATCGCCAGATCGAATCCCCGTGTTACCTCCGGCCTGGTCGGGCGTCTCTACAGACACAGTTGGCCATGTCTGTGGGCGGGAAGCCGGATGTGGGTATGTGTCCTGGTCGCTGCACTAGCGCCCCCTCTGGTTGGTCAGGGTGCCTGTTCTGGGGGGGGGGGGGGGCTGGGGGGAATAGCGTGATCCTCTCACGCACTACATCCCCCTGGCGAAACTCCTCACCGTCAGGTGAAAAGAAGTGGCTGGCGACTCCACATGTATCAGAGGAGGCATGTGGTAGTCTGCAGCCCTCCCCGGATGGGCAGAGGGGGTGGAGCAGCAACCGGGACAGTGCAGAAGAGTAGGGTAATTGGCTGGATACAATTGGGGAGAAAAGGGGGGGGATCCAAAAAAACAAATAGATGCGACTTGATCTGACATAGGAGCCTACGTGCATAAACACGTGTGTCCTCAGGGTATCGGTTTGCTGCATGTGCGTCCTGGTCTCACACTCCTAGCTGTCGAGTTCACTGGATGTGCAAGCTCACTTGTCTGGTAAAACAGATTCTGAATAAATCTGAATAAATGATTTAATCAGTTCAGACCCCAGCACACAAATGAAAAACTAAACACGACTAACTACAAAGCAAAAATGCATGCTGATAGATGCGCATTAGCGCATTTATGCATACTTATGCAACTGTCCCTCACTATTCCAAACAAGAGCCGCCTCCCGAGTCTTGCAGACAGCATGGCTGACTTTCAAGAATTTCCACAAGCAAGTGCTTTCTGGAACTAAACTGGTGCAGCAAATCCTCTTAAAATCCTTTTAGACACCGTGGCGGCGGGGAGAGAAAAAGGAAAAGTTTCTCCCGGGCAAACGTGTGCAGGTTTGTTGGGATGATGTTTGTGCACTGGGGAGGGATACTCTCACCAGTTTATTTCTCCAAGGCAGGGAGAGATGGCTAATATGACACACGGTCTCCGTGGAAAAAACACAATGTTGTCGTGTGCACAAATATAAGCCTCGGGGGAGAATACTTCATGGAAATTATGTTTAGGACATTCGCCGTTTAATTCTTAGATTGATGCACAACACCGGCTGTGCCACAACAGCTGAACTGTATCATATATATATATATATATATATATATATATATATATATATAGCGGGGTGGCGCGGTGGCGCAGTGGTTAGCGCGGTCGCCTCACAGCACGAGGGTCCTGGGTTCGAACCCCGGGGTAGTCCAACCTTGGGGGTCGTCCCGGGTCGTCCTCTGTGTGGAGTTTGCATGCTCTCTCTGTGTGGGTTTCCTCCGGTTTCCTCCCACAGTCCAAAGACATGTAGGTCAGGTGACTCAGCCGTGCTAAACTGTCCCTAGGTGTGAATGTGTGTGTGTGTGGGCCTTGTGATGGACCGGCGGCCTGTCCTCGGTTTGTCCCCGCCTGCTGCCCAATGACTGCTGGGATAGGCTCCAGTATCCCGTGACCACGATTCAGATAAGCGACTTGGATAATGGATGGATGGATGGCGATATATATATATATATATATATATATATATATATATATATATATATATATATATATAGTCTCATATATTGCCGTGTGCTGTATTGTATTAGATGCACTTAAAATACAAGACTGAATGAGAGCAATTCTCTGAATCCCATGACCACAATTCAGATAAGCGACTTGGATAATGGATGGATGGATGGCGATATATATATATATATATATATATATATAGTCTCATATATTGCCGTGTGCTGTATTTTATTAGATGCACTTAAAATACAAGACTGAATGAGAGCAATTCTCTGAGAAGACGTTGCAATGGGAAAAAGTAGAAATGACACCGATGACCTCGACTGGCTGAATACAATGTTCTGCCTTATAGAAACACGGGAGTCACAACAGAATAAATCACCGTGACTATCTACTCAGGGCGGTTTCACTTCTGATGGAATTCGGGTGTCGAAATGAAGTTTCAAAATGGCTGGCGACAAGTATCCAAGCCAATCACGCCGCCCTGACTTCAGGCTCTCCGATTTCGCTGAAACCCATCAGAAAACAGTTTCCCTGCTCTGATTGCTATTTACATATTTGCTTAAACGAGCACGGGATTGGGCGCGGCGGTTTTGTTTGTCGATTTGCTCTTTGCCTTTCTATCTCCTTTGAGCAACAGATTGAGTTAATGTTTGTAGACACCGAGATGCCACACATGAGGAAACGACGAGACTGTGCAAAATTGCAAAAAGTCTCCCAATTATGGCTCTACAAACACACGAGACTTTTGGAGGGACGGGAAAAAAAACGGAGGAAATGCCCATTTCTCTCGTGTCGGAGGCACGAGGACAATAATTAGCTTCATTTACATGCTTTTCTGTTTGGATAGATCAATGAGCAGATTTTGTTTACCCAAAGCCCAGGTCTTGCACACACACACACACACACACACACACACACACACACACACACACACACACACACACACACACTACTACACCAGTATGTAGTTTCAGGATACACACTTTCCCCAAGTGAAACGCCAGCTGGCATAAAGATCACCCTTATCAGCCCGGTTACTATTCCTCCTTTCATCCCCCCTCCTCGTCTTCGCTCCTATCTCCCCTCCTCCCTAATTACTTGGGAGATTTTTGACTCTCCTGCTGTCTTGGTCATTACAGGGCCCTGTCGGAAGTGGAGTGGCTGCCGAAGATACTAAGCTGAAGGCGGGCGTCGGGGATGTGTCCTCACTCACCTGGGGTAAACGAGGGCAGTTCTTCCTGCTGGCTTTGAGGCCCGTCCTTCCCTCGGGGGCCGTCCTGATGTTGAAGAGGGTCTGGAGAGCACACTGAGCCGCCTGGGTCTTGGCCAGCTTCTTGCTCCGTCCGCAGCCCTCAAATATCCGCCCGTCCACACGCACGGCCATCACAAAGCTACGCAGCCGGCGGCCCTTGGCCCGCTCTGAGAGACAGGCGTAGCGCAGGCCTGGCCGGATCTCGTTGAGCAGGGCCACAGGGCTCTTGGGGGCCTCGGGCTCCGGCACGATCCCGCCCAGCTTTTGCTGAGCTTGCACCATCAGGTCCAGCGTGTGGCGGAGCAGCCGGCCGTGTCTCAGCAGCTCGCTAGAAAGTAGCTCGCTGTCGGCCGCTGCGGTGCATAGAGGGAGGCCGTCGGAGCACGACGAGGACTCGAACTCCTTGAAAAGCGTGTCGGGGAAGTCCGCCTGGTCCGAGGTGAAGTCGGCGGCGGGGTTGGAGAGGTTCCCCATGGCCAGGTGGGCCTGAGGAGCGTTGGGGAACTGGATGAAAGACTTGAGTGCCAGCTCGGCAGCTCTCATCTTGGCCTTCTTTTTGGGTGGGCCCTGTGCCCTCGAAGGTCAGCCCGTTGACCTCCACGGCGATGGAGAAAACGGGAGCGTGAACCGGGCCGGTCTGGGAGACCATGCGGTACTGGAGGCCCGGCCTGAGCTCGTTGAGCTGCACCAGGGCATTCTTTGGTGCGTCCGACCAGGACAGTTTTTTATAGATAAGACGGAGCTGGCAGAGGTGCCCATTGTTGTCTTCTTCCAGTGGCCGCTTTCTCTTCAGGCCCGAAGTCCCACCTCTCGGCGAGTCGGCGCATAAAAGCGACTGGCGCTCTCCGGATCCGGCGGTGCGGTCTTCCAAGTTCCCGATGTTACGGTTTTCTTTTACCTCCGCACTGCTGGTGCCTGGAACAAATGTAGATAAAATAGGAATAGTGTGACTCAGATTGATAAAAAGGAAGAAGAGAAGAAAAAAAAAATACCCAGGCCAAAAAAAAATAAAATAAATGTGGCGATTTACTCTGCGAGGGCTAACGTTCACATTTATCTTGCACGGAGCGAAACGGATCGAGTGAAACCTCCCAAGGCAGATTGAGCCACTCGATACGTAACAAAATGGTAATGAACAAGTCTGCAGTCGTCTCCCGGAGCTGATCCCACTTCATAACACGGGGCGCTAGCATGTTTAAGTGTTTTAGAAGAATCCGGATACAAATCCTCTCTAAATGGAGACCCCATCCGCCCAATCGGTGGGTAATCTGCCCCGGGATTGGCTCCGAGTCCGTGGCGTGAGCGGGGAACGTCTGCGCCTCCTGGCCAACACAAAGCGCCAGGTCCGTTTGTATTGGGGAGACGGCACTGGGTTATGCACACATCCTCTCTTGTTCTGTTTTAACATTTTTGTCCCCCCCCCCCCCCCCCCCACCCCCCCCTATTTTTCTCTCCCCAAATTGTACCCGGCCAATTACCCCCCCTCTTCCGATCCGGGGAGGGCTGCAGACTACCACATGGAGTCACCAGCCATCTTCTTTTCCACCTGACAGTGAGGAGTTACACCCAGGGGGGGTGGGGGTGTAGCACGTGGGAGGATCAGGCTACCCCCCCACCCCCACCCCCGAACAGGTGCCCCCCACCGACCACAAGAGGCGCTAGCGCAGCGACCAGGACACACACCCACATCCGGCCTCCCACCCGCAGACAAGGCCGGTTGTGTCTGAAGGGACGCCCCGGCCAAGCCGGAGGTAACGGGGGGGATTCGGGCCGGCGAGCCCCGTGTTGGTAGGCGACGGGGTAGACCGCCACGCCGCGCCCGGGCGCCCGGGTCACACACACATTGTAAGAAAGAAGG
>NC_079229.1:29018112-29020612 GCF_029633865.1 Lampris incognitus
AAACATTATATCAGGACTGGCCATTTTGTTTGTTTTGTTTTTGGTCATTTGTTCATAAAGTCCGCCACTGTAACGCTCCGCGTACTGTTTATTAGCAGGTTCTAGGGCATCAGTTTTACCTGAATGGCATTTCCTTGACACTGCACTCACCCATAAACATTTGTGCCTGGCACAATGTGTAATTAAGTGTATCACAATATTTTATGCTTACCCCATCTCAAAGCTCACGGCACGTGCCTGTTTCCACTATAAAAGTACAATTTCAAGAGTACACAGTCACAGCTGGAAATTGCCTCAGTAGCTCCAGTAAACATTTCCCATGGCTGAGCTGTGTTTTCTTCCATGCCTTTCGGTTTTCTCTATGCCCATCATTGCGTATCATGAAAACTGAAACGGTTAAACATATTTGAAGTCTTTTAATAGGGGTTTTGAAATTATGATAGCCTGATCGCTGTCATTTCATGCCAGACTTGGTTGCTGTCATGCGAGGGCTCACCTGCACATCTACAGACTGACAGGTAAAACACTTTTATTAGGTAGATTTTTTTTTTTTAGCTTGAACGCTGCATATTAACCCCCCCCCCCCAATATTTCTTATTCAATCGACTTAGGCATTGCACAAAAGTCCTATAATGGCAGGAAAAACACTGGGTTTTTTTTTGTCCGCGTGTGCACGTGTATTTCCCTTCTCCCGGCAGGCGAAAAAAGGTTTTGTCATCAAGTTCGAATACAAGAGAAGGGGCGATATGTACGCCCGGTGGAGATCTGCCCTTTTACCGAGTGCAGTCCTCTAGATTTGATTTAACATCATTCCTAACAGAAGCCTCAAGATCTTCGTTTGATAACTCGTAGCCAGAACAGATGTTTCTCTGAACTTATATTCAGTGACTTGGGTTCCAGGTGACCGTGTCCCCTTTCAGTACCAGGCAGAAGAAGAATAAACCAGAGGTTGTTCGTGCTTTTTGTTGTTGTTTTGATCCCCCCCCTCCCAATTCTATCCGGCCAATTACCCCACTCTCCCGATCTGTCCCGGTTGCTGCTCCACCACATGCCTCCTCCTCTGATACATGCGGAGTCATCAGCCACTTCTTTTCACCTGACAGTGAGGCGTTTCACCAGGGGGACGTAGCACGTGGGTGGATCACAGTATTCCCCCCCCCTCCCCGAACAGGCGGCCTGACTGACTAGAGGAGGCGCTAGCGCAGCGATCAAGACACATACCCACATCTGGCTTCCCATCCACAGACACTGCCGATTGTGACCAAGCCGGAGGTGACACGAGGATTTGAACCGGCGATCCCCGTGTTGGTAGGCAACGGAATCGACCACCACGCCACCTGGACGCCCCATTCCTGCTCTTATTTACCCCACCCCACAACATCTGTTGATATCTCTTTAACAAGAGGCACTTTGTTAGCATGTGTGTTGTGGATATTGGAGCCTTAATCATAAAAGTAGGCCTTTGAACCGAATGAAGCGAATGTTTCACTTCCTGGTTGCCAACGCTTTTCTAATCGACCAGGATATTTTAGGTAAACAGAGCCGCGTAACACACTCCACAAAACATTGCCTTTGGTCAGAGACCACCGGGAGGCTAATTTTACATAAAAAGAAACGAATTCTGTGCACCGACCGCCATGCTTTCAAACGTTTCGGCCAGGGGTGCAGAATGGATGAATGGGCTCTTTTTATTCTGTATTCGTGGACTATTTAAAGGGCTCGGCTCCTAGTCAGAACAGCGCTCTTGAGGTCTACGTCATTTCAAAGCAACACTCGTGCACCACTCTCCTCACTCTGTCTACTGCAGCTCATTTCACATGTCGCAGTAAGTACCTTTTCAAAGGGAAATGTAATGATGTATTCAGTAGCTTGGAAGCCAAATCAATGGCACAGTGGTAAAGGTCACAGCTGGAGGTGATCTTCAGAACGAAACCTCCAATTGTTCCTTGATTGTTGTCTGAGGCGCTGACGCCACACAATTGTATATTTTTCGAGTGAATTGTGTACGTAATGAGATGGCACAGTCTGTTTTATTTCAGTGATGTTGGAAAACTCAAAGCCGTTCTCCAGTATACCTGTGGTTCAGGTCAGGGTAAGGATCTAGGAAGACTGGTCATTAGTCATGATCACCTGTGCACGCCACGTGTCTTTTGAGGAGTGTATTTCCATTTCCCCCAGTGCACCCTCGCCTACAACTGGTCAAGAACGCCATGTAATTCATTGGGGTTTACTGTAGGCTACTTCTTTCTGGTCAGTGAACGAACGCAAGTCATGATCAGACGGACATTTGTCATTTTTATGATTTTTAAAAACCCACCGCAGACACGAGGAGAACATGCAAACTCCACACAGAGGACGACCTGGGATGACCCCCAAGGCTGGACAACCCCGGGGTTCGAACCCAGGACCTTGCTGTGAGGCGACCGCGCTAGCCACCGTGCCCAGTCATTTTGTCATTTTGACTATGCTGACCACGGCCATGGGGGTTACAAGTAGCATA
>NC_079229.1:29025612-29063112 GCF_029633865.1 Lampris incognitus
CGGCTGCGCAACACTGAAGTTTATTTCCGCTGTGGGTTTCATGGAGGGCAGAACGCCAACGACCGCCGAATCGCTTAATCTCACACTGTCGAGCGAAGGGAGAAATCCGTGCCCCCTTTTTTGACAGAGAGACAGGGAGAGCACGCTCTCAGGCTCTTGAGGGGTGGGGGGTGGGGGGGGCTTGACATGGTCGAGTGTCACCGAGGAACCTGTTCAAAGTGTGTGACGACTCTAGATTGTCCCAGAGGGCTGCCACAGACTGTGACAAGAGATCAGCGGGCTTATTATCACACCCTGCTTTGTCTTCTACCCTGACCCGTAACCCCCCCTCACACCGACTCGGGGCGACCCCACCCCCTTGAGAGCCGGTGGCGGTTTCATGCAACGCTCAGCACGGCGCGGGCCCCGGAGTCGGGAGCACTCTCCGGATAAAAGCTTTTCAGTGTCGCATTTGAGGCGCACGCTGTTTAAAAGCATATATTCGGCTAATGCAAAAAATATATCAGGTTTTCGCCGAATGTGTTATTTTATATGTATTTACTTATTCATCTTTTTTGCCTTTGCAACATGGAATTGCAGGAGCGTCGCGTTTGGATTGAGTCCCGTTTGACTGCAAAAGCTTTTAGCGCCAAAATAGCACCAGCGTCGACAACTGCACCTGAGTGTGCCGGGAAAGCTTTTATGAAGAGGGAGAACGGTAAGCAAGAGGAAACCTTACATATACCGTTCAAGATGCAAGAAGAAAAGAAAAGCTGTGAACTCCACCCAAGATGAATATCGATGGGGACGGAGTACAGTCTGCTGCAGGACACAGCCAATCCAAACCAATCTCGTAGTTGAGTTCGACCATACGCCGGTGACATATTACGCAAATACCGCCTGGAAATTACAGAAAAAAAAAAAAAATCTTCACGTCCTGTCTGAGGGCGACGCAGATCACCATCGCTCCCCGATAAGTGGCAGATTCGATGCAAAGTCGCTTTGCACTTTAATAGAACATTAACATAGGCTGTCATCCATGAGAGCGACTCATTTACAAGCGCGCTAAAGAAGCGGAGGGCACGAGCGCGGATGAGGCTCGTCGCCTCACTTGTTTGATAACAAGCGTTCGGGAGTATTTACAAGCCCGAGCGAGGGAGATAAGTCTGCGCCGTAATGACGGTAAGCGGGTCGGGAGTGTCTCCGGTTCCTCGGCGTGCTATTGCTCACGCGCCCCTCTGCGGTTATCCGCCCCGTCTGTCAGCAGGCCGCACACGTCCTCCTGTGCTCTGACACCGCACAAGCGCTTTTATCTGCACAGATGCAAAGAGGATAAATGTTAATGCATTCTGTATTTAGGCTTGTGAAGTCTCCTCTTGAGCCTCCCTCGCAACTTTCATCTTGCTTGTGCACTTCTGAGCTGAGATCGCGGCCCTCTCACATGCCCGGAATGGAGAAAACGGCGGGGTGCCGATGTGCCGGGCGTGGCGATAGGCGCGCGCTTGGAGAAACATGGCACACACGGCGATGTGTCGAGTTGGGTAATAAATCCCATTTTAGCACCCCCACCCCCCCCATTTTTCTCCCTAATTGTTACCCTATTTTCCGAGCTGTCCCGGTCGCTGCTCCACCCCCTTTGCCGATCCGGGGAGGGCTGCAGACTACCACATGCCTCCTCCGATACACGTGGAGTCGCCAGCCGCTTCTTTTCACCTGACAGGGAGGAGTTTCACCAGGAGGATGTAGTGCGTGGGAGGATCATGCTAGTCCCCCCAGTTCCCCCTCCCCCCTGAACAGGTGCCCTGACCGACCAGAGGAGGCGGGCGACCAGGACACATACCCACATCCGGCTTCCCACCCGCAGACACGGCCAATGCACTGTGTGCATAACTGTAGTCCACTGACTTCCTGTTTCTACTGCAGCAGTCATACCAGTTTCCTGTTTGTTGTTATGCGCTATTGACAATGGTATGTTTTTCGCCATGCCTGCAAGATTTACCATGGATAAATGTCAACGACGTGCACAGAATCGTTGACAACCTTTCACCTGCACCTACCAGCAAACGGGTGAAAAAGTTCAAGTTGTACGCGTCAAGTTATATCCGTCCATCCTTCCATCCAGACCATCATAATTGTGGACGTCTCTTGGTATGTACAACTTGAAACTTTTCACCGTTTGCTGGCAGGGTGCAGGTGAACGTTTGTCGACACTTCTGTGCATGTCGTTGACATTTATCCACGGTAAATCTTGCAGGCATGGCGAAAAATATGCCATTGTCAACAGCACACGCCAACAAACAGGAAACCGGTATGACCGCTGCAGTAGAAACAGGAAGTCAGTGGACTACAGTTATGCACAGAGCCAATTGGGACGCCCGACCATGCCGGAGGTAACGCGGGGATTCGAACCGGCGATCCCCGTGTCGGTAGGCCACGAAATAGACCGCTACGCTACCCGGATGCCCAATTTTAGCGCTTATAGTCTTTCAGTGGTATTGAATCAGGATCAAATTTGGATTTTGTGATATTGCAATACAAATGTGTTGTCTAATTTAACAACGAGAATCTTTTACCTATAATTTCTCAAAATGAGGTGTAAAATATTTGAAGGATGCATTATTTGAAAACCGGTTGTGGTGTGATACTACACCGGTTCAATGCTACGAACCGGCAAGTGTGGGTGGATTCTGACTGCTCTTTCCAATTTCTCTCTTTGTCTTTGGCTTTTTCTAACCACCCTCAATCATTCAATTCTTCCTCTGCTGTTAATTATTTTTGCCTTCACCCTTCCTCTCCTTCCACTGCGAGACTGGCCCTCTCACCTCTCATCAAAGAAAATCCTGCACGCTCCCGTGCGATGTCCCCCCCCCCCCCCCGCCACTTTTAATGCCTCGCATTATGACACGTAGTTTCAGACGGGCTGTTTGCACTACTTTGTCCTGCACAAATTGCCGCACCGATGGTCCCGGTGAAGCACAGATGGGACGTGGACAGTTTTTCATCGGCTGTTCCATATCACGGAGCCCAACACATCTGGTATGCAGCGAGAAGCATCTTTGCGCTAATTTGTTTGTCACTATATATTGAAAGGACTATCTGTCATCCTGCCATGCTTTGGTTGCGACATGATGTTTGAAGAACATGGCCAGTCATAAGTTTCAGGCAGTCTGGCTGGCTGGCGGCTCGGGGACTCGCTCACACGAGCCATCTGACTGGTGAAATGAAGGAGAGAGGAGAGGGAAGAAAAATGAACGGAAGGAAGACGAGAGCAGGGGGATTCTCTTTAACGCCCCCCCCTCCCCCTTCAGTGTCCTCAGAGAGACAATGGCATGTTTGACTGTGATATTATATTTAAGGTTTTGGATCCGTTACACACACACACACACACACACACAGTGTCAGGCTGTAATAAAGAAACAATATAATAGAGAGGGTTTTATTAGACCGGCGCAGAGTGTGCGTTGAGTCATTTCACGGCAGCTGTGTTTGAAAGCGGCAGCGTGAGGCATTGTGGGCAAACGAGCTTCATTTTTACGAGAGTGAGAATGTCGCCTGCCACAACATTTCACACAGAGGCCACGTTGACTCACTCGCACGGGTGTGAGAACGCTCGGGGTATTTATTTGATTATTTATTTCGCGGCCTCTAGTTTCCATACAATCCGCCAGCAAAAAAAAAAAAAAAAAAGAGTGAGAAAAATGTGATGAATGCAATCTGACGGCTCATAATATCCCGTTTCCAATCCCGTGCTCTGTGTTAAGAGTGATTCTGAGTCAATTAAAGAACTGTTTGATGTTAATGCGCCCAGACATGGAAATTAAGCACCGGTCTGGTACAGTAGTTTACCATTTTTTACAGCGCCGGTCTGCGTGTCTGTGTTCATGCCGGTATTCCACTTTACATAATAGATTTAAACTCCAAATACAGCCGAGAAGACGTAAAGATAGACAGCACACTGTTTTGGGACTCACCTGGGAGAGCTAAACATGATGGAGGCCCAATAAACTAGATCCCGCTGGAGCCCCTTCATTTTTAATAATGTCATGCTATCAGCACACATGAGCTAGCTTTCATTAAGAGATTATTTAACTGTTTCGAGTGGCATTATTGAGTCTATGATGGATTGTACGATTGAGACCATGCAGGAGTCTTACTTAATGTGCTCCGGTGCGGTGAGGGTTGCAGGGTTTAAAGAGAGCGAGAGACTTGAGAAACCTCTGTTGCAGGATCCTGGATATAACTGTTAACTTAATGCTCTTCTTCCAACACAGCATTGGCTCGATGTGCAACGGAGAAGGGTCTTTACCATTAGACCAACTTCCGCCTTCATGTTTTCTCCCCAATTGAATTTGGCCAATTACCCCACTCTTCCGAGCCGTCCCGATCGCTGCTCCACCCCCCTCTGCCGATGCGGAGAGGGCTGCAGACTACCACATGCCTCCTCCCATACATGTGGAGTCGCCAGCCGCCTTTTTTCATCTGACAGGGAGGAGTTTCGCCAGGGGGACGTAGCGCGTGGGAGGATCACGCTGTTTCCCCCTGAACAGTCGCTCTGACTGACCAGAGGAGGCGCTAGTGCAGCGACCAGGGCACATACCCACATCCAGCTTCCCACCCGCAGACACGGCCAGTTGTGTCTGTAGGGACGCCCGATGGAGTTGGAGGTAACACGGGGATTTGAACCGGCGATCCCCGTGCTGGTAGGCAACGGACTAGATCGCCGTGCCACCTGGATGCCTGCAAAGTAGGACTTCTGAAAGAAATCTACATGTCTGGTACCCGCACGGGAATATATTTCTTTGGGAGTAATAATAATTATAAAAAAGACGCCGTTATTATTTGAGGACATATACTTTTATTTCTATTTTTTTTGCGTTTTACCTTTATTAGACAGTGCAGTGAAGAGGTAGACGGGAAATAAGGGAGGGGCGACGTGCAACAAAGGCCACCGGCTAGATTCGAACCGGCGACGTCGCAACCACGTGGCTATGTGGTATGAACTGTAAGCATTCGGCTATGGAGGCGCCCCACAAGGACTTATGGTGACTGCTTAGGGAGGACATTAATGTTGCAGGGGAGGAGGATGCCGAGGCTATATTGTCCGCAGAAGGCTGTGTCGTGTATCTCAGAGCACTCAGCGCCCAAGAAATGTCCTTTTTACATTTCCTCAAGATGGAAAAGGACAAAGCCTCTGCACCTGGCTTTGGGGCTGTACTTAATATAAGAGATGTAGTCCAGAGTCACTTATAAATATTATTCAATCATTCCCAGTTCAGGTACTAAGAGACGGCTGAAAGCAACATATCAGGTAGGTAAAACAGGGAAATGGGATTTCTGGCAATTCAAGGAGCTTTTATGCTTAGGAACAATCAAGAAATTGTTCATTCAGAAAGGCGTCACGTTATACGCACGCCTAAATCACATTCACACAAACGAAAATCCCAACACTACATAAACACAGCAAAGCCAGTTCGCGGCCACTGGCAATAATGTACTGCATACACATGAGTCCCGACAAAGCCACTCACACTTCCACACAAAATACACACTGACTACTATTCAGATCAAATTCGCAGGATAACCGCGCATGAAGAGGACACGATGAGAAAGCTGTGCCCCCTTTTCCCTTAACCTCCATCAGATTAGCGTGCATTTCTAAATAGCCGGTCTAATGCGCAGCTAATTAAAAAATCAAAGCCTTCGCAGGAAATAAATGCTAGGTCATGCAGAAATGAAAACCAGGAGCGGAGATAAAAAGATATATTTAGTGCTCACACTGTCACCTATTTTCCGAGGGAGCCGCTGAATAATGCAGCCGTGGGACATTTGTGTGAGGGGACTGTAAATGGGTTTGGCTGTATTTCTCCCACTCGAAGCCGCTGAAGTGGAGTCGTGTGCTCGCCACGTAACCGCGGCTTCAATTGTCCCCGTCCCTGTGGATTGTAGGCCCGTATTTTCTTTGTCATCTTGTGACTAAAGCCTTCAGCTGTCACCATGTTCTTCAAAACCTGGACGAGAGACCCAACTGGTCTGAACCCGAATGGGTTCTTAATAAGTTCCACAGTTTGTGTCCTTACTGGGCATCAACAGAAATCCACTTGACTTACCACTTATGCATGGGAGATTAGAGGATATTCCATCTTTTTTTAAACCTGGGTCATATCGTCATACTTTTAGCCATTGCTCATGTCGTCTAGGATATCACTTTATTCACCAGCTTCATAGTAAAGATTTTGGACACTGCTGTAGCTTTACAACAGTGCCTTATGGGGCAACTGAACACGAGCATCTGACATGTTTCAACAAGTCCAGTTCAACTCGGTTATCTAAAGCATGGGCGTCCGGGTGCCAACGTGGGGCTCTCCAGTTGGAATCCCCGTGTTACCTCCGGCTTGGTCGGGCATCCCGACAGACACAATTGGCCGTGTCTGCGGGTGGGAACCCGGATGTGGGTATGTGTCCTGGTTACTGCATTAGTGCCTCCTCCAGTCAGTCGGAGTGCCTGTTCGGGGGGGGGGGGGTAGTGTGATCCTCTCACGCGCTACGACCCCCTGGTGAAACTCCTCACTGTCAGGTGAAAAGAAGCGGCTGGCGACTCCACGTGTATCGGAGGAGGCATGTGGTAGTCTGCAGCCCTCCCCGGGTCGGCAGAGGGGGTGGAGCAGTGACCAGGATGGCTCAGACGAGTATGGCAATTGGCTGGATACAACTGGGGGGAAAATGGGGGGGAACCCCCCCCCCCAAATAAAGATCTAAAGCATGTATTACAAGGTATTACACAAGACGTTTTAAATCATCAATGGTGAATCACCTTGCTGAGCTACTCGCTAGTTCAATTTGCAGAAACAACCAGCCGTCGTACTCATCGATAAACTACTTGGCCAATGCACATGGGAAGTCATAGATAATTAGATTGCATTCGGTTGCACAAGACACCGTAGTAAAGTCATGTCCAGCAGTTGTTTCATGTCCAAAATCATGAAAATGACACTGATATGAAATGATATATCATAACTGATATACACGATGGCAAAAAATACGAAAATAACACCCGGGTTGTATAAAAACAGGATTCTCCTTTAAGGTGGTCCTAATAAAGACAGAGTCCCACGTGGGTACAGTAAAGTTACTCCGGATGACCGTGTCAGCTTGTGATATGACAACCTTGATAATGCGATAATAATGAGATCTTTTAATGATCTCCATAGGGAACGGCCCCTCTCCATGTTCCCCTCCATGGCGAGGTCCAAGGAGCATCAGCTATACAACAGCCCTTCTGGAGCTGGTCGGGAGTCGGCACCTTTCCCAAGGTCAGTTCAGCAAGACGGATGCCCACATGTGGCTTTGAACCCACCTCTATTTGAAGGATGGTGGTGTCCTTTTACCCATTACGCTGCCGTACCAACACTCCTTACATTTACAACAGTAATGGAAAATTACTGTAACAGAAATTGCAATATTGCCCGACAGTAACGGTGTGTCCCCCTAATGCTACCCCGCTACTGACTGCAAGTCACCACAGATTCAGTTTGTCAGTGCAAGAAGACCATGTGACTAAGGAGGGATAGCAAAGTAACTCTGATCTTTGTCTGCTGTTAAAATGAAAATTGGAAAATTGACATAGTCCCCTAGATCCATGGATCTTCTTCTCTTGGCTGTTCCTAATACAAGACCAAAGACAATGCGGCCTTTTGTGCATATGGTCCAATGCACTACTACATCTAATACGTTGGTGTTAAAGGGAGCTGAATCAGGAATGCTTTCAAAAGCGCTCATCTTAAAGGTCCCATAAAACAGCCCCTACAGCGTCACAAACTTCTGCGATTTGATGTAGTATATCGGAATGGAAGATAACGGTCATGTGGGATCTGGTGAGGGGCGGAGTTTGATTTGACTGACAGCTAATTGTGGCCGGGCATTTCTAGTGGACTGAGGACGTCGATACGCTATTGGCTAGCTTCAGTTGGGTGGCAGAAGATCCCTCGTCTTTTCTCAGAGCTTGCTAACAGTTCGCTGGACGTTTATGATACTTTACACCCACGGGATGATTTATAAACACCAAAATACAATGAAATATTTGGTGAGTTTTTTTGGGGTATAGTGTTGAATAGATGTGAATTAAGTGCAAATAAAAGAGGCAACGAGAATGAAAATACGTTTTTCATTTCATGGGAGGTTTCAAACATCCTTTTTTTTTTTGGCCTCTCTTTTACTTATTTTTTTTTGTTATTTTATATGTTATAATCCCCCCCCCCCCCACACACACACTTTTTCTCCCCAGTTGTATCCGGCTAATTACCCCACTCTTCTGAGTCATCCTGATCTCTGCTCCACCCCCTCTGCCGACCCGGGGAGGGCTGCAGACTACCACATGCCTCCTCCCATACATGTGGAGTCACCAGCCGCTTCTTTTCACCAGACAGTGAGGAGTTTCACCAGGGGGACGTAGCGCGTGGGAGGATCACGCTATTCCCCCCCAGTTCCCCCTCCCCCCAGAACAGGTGCCCCGACTGACCAGAGGAGGCACTAATGCAGTGACCAGGACACATACCCACATCCGGCTTCCCTCCCGCAGACACGGATTCGAAATACTATATGTTATAATTCTATCTCATTTTTTTTTTTTTTAAATTTTATGCTATTTTCCACTGCTTCATATAGAGTTCATTGCATTTTAACCGAAGAGATATGTTAAATACCTTAAGTATGACTGACTGATTGAACATACAACCTGTACAAGAATTAGTAACCATTATGAATATGTCGCTGATGAGGAACAGCCCGTGAAGCCAGGCTGAGCGAAGCAATGCTCTGACTCTAGTGCCACTGGATATCACTTTGAGGGGGAAAAACAAAATTATATCCAAAGTATCCCAAATTATTTCCATTCAGAAACATACACAACCCCCCACCACCACCACCGCCGCCAGTGCCGCCACTTTCCAAGAGCCTTTAAAATCCTGAAACTGGCACAAGCTCTTTGCCGCTCTCTGCTCATTTCAACGGGATTTGAATGAACGATAAATAGTTATACAGGAGAGTGAGGCCATTAGCGAGACGCAGAGCCTTGAATTGACATGGCAAAGTCTTCGTTTTTGCCGCTTTCATGACTCCTTTGACTTTGAAGTGCATGGCACACCTGACTCGTACTTCGGAGAAACTGGTGATTTTGTTCATTTCCGCTCCCTCTTGTTGAGGCTCACAGCAGCTGATCTATTTTGAGAATGGCTTCTACAATCCTCTTACATTCATATATGTATATATACATACATATACACATATACATATATATACACACACACACACACACACACACACACACACACACATATATATATATGCTGGATGGAAGCAGTGTGGGAGCTGCAGTGTGTGCATGGAGCCTTCTCTCCCATAGAGTTTATTTTTGCAGATGTGTGTGTAGTGGTGTGTTTTTGAGTGTACATATGAGAGAGAGAGAGAGAGAGAGAGAGAGAGAGAGAGAGATATTGTGTATAACTATGTCTGTGTTAATATGTAGCTCTCATCACCTCGTTTTCTTTGATATGCAAGTTACGATACGATGCCAAATACTTTATTAATCCCCATGTGAGAAGCCGAGTGCCAAAAGAGAGACAAACAGGTAGGACAATATGAAAAAGGCATACACATCTCGAGGCAGTACGAGATAAGGGGAGCGCACAGTACCATAATAAATAGTGTAAACATCAATGTGACTATACTAGCATATGTTGGTGGTTATATATGACATCAGCATATTCATTGACACCAACATTACCACAATCCTCAGTAGAATCATCATCCTAGTCATCAACATCAGGTCATCATTGTCATCCTCCACAGTGACAATCAATGACAGTGTTCATTAAAAAACTTCAACGCAGCAGGTACAAAGGACTTCCTACATTTCTCTGAAGAGCACCTGAGCATAACAAGCCTGTTGCTAAAAGAGCTCTTCGGCTCGCTAAAAACATAGTACATTGGATGATCCTTATTTTGCATAACCCTCTCGCGCGTCCTACCCATTCTTTGCTCCATGGTCACTTCTAGTCAGGGGTCAAGCCAATAATGGATCCTGCCTTCCTAATCAGTTTATTGATCTTGTTCCTGTCCTCTGAGCTTAAGCCGAACCCCCAACAGACAACGGCATAAAATAGGACACTTGCTAAAATGCTTTGGTAAAACACATGCAGGAGTGACCTGCTGACATCAAAAGACCAGAGTTTCCTGAGGAAAAACAGCCTCGACTGGGACCTTTTAAAGATAGCACTGGTGTTCTCTTTCCAGTCCGGCCTATTATCCACAAGGACACCAAGATATTTATAAGAGGAAACAACCTAAATGGCCTTATCTTTAATCAGGACAGGGGTCACCTCAGCCTTTTTCTTTCTAAAATCAATGATAAGCTCGCTGGTCTTACTTATATTTAAAATTAGGTGGTTTTCATCACACCACTTGATAAAGCCATCTACCTCCTGTTGATAAGCTAGGTGGTTGTCTTTTGAGTATGTAACCAACTAGTGTGCAATCATCTGAAAATTCATGCAGGTGGCAGTCAGATGCCAGAATCACCGTGCAGTCGCAGGTAGTATATACTAGAGTAAATAAAATCAGGACCAAAATGGTACCTTGGGCTGTGCCTGTGTTGGTAATAATGCTATCGCACATCAACTCAAAGCCTCACATATGGGGTCTAGATGTGAGGTAGTCCATAACCTATGCAACAGCGGTGGTTTCTGTTAAAATCAATAAGCTCGTTGGCTACAACGTGTGGCTGAATTGTGTTAAAAGCATTAGAGGAATCAAAAAACAAGATTCTTGCAGATGCACCAGCTGACTCTCAGTGGCTGTAGACTGTGTAGCATATAGAGTAGAGCATCATCCACTCCGACACTCTTCCTGTATGCAAGCTGGAGTTGATCTTGGTATGCAGAAACCTGCCCAACGAAATGCCCTGGGTCCTAGGGCAGTGGTTCCCAACCTGGGGTCCGCGCACCCCTTGGGGGGGGGCACCTGAGAGCCCAGAGGGTGGGCGAGGCTTTTCTGCTCTGAGGTTGTCGAAGTGCACACGTTAAATGAAAGCATAATAACTAACTTATGGATAATTTATTTTATACAAAAGTCTGCATATAAAATTACTTAAGAAAGATACATTTTTGCCCCCCCCCTTTTAAAATGTAGTTGGGCTACACCTAGTAAGCACATCTCTGTGACCCGTCAATCTGCGATATCAAACTGTGAGCGGGCGGTGTTGTCAGGTAGCTCCTCAGCTAGCAGCTAATGTTAGCTCATCTTGGTTTGTTCCTGCAGTCAGCAGCAGCCCTTTATGAATGAAACAATATGGCTGAGAAATGCGAAAGTATGGATGACTCAGTGGCAAGAAAGTGAGGCTTTATATCGAGAGCTACCTTAACTTTGGTTTTATGGAAGGACGGGACAAGTCTCGGCCGGAATGCGTCATGTGTGGTGAGAAACTAGCTAATGGCAGCATGAAGCCAAGCAAAATGAAACGACACCGAGAGACAAAACATCGAGAGACTGTTGGGGAAAGTCAGGAATTTTTTGAGAGGAAAAAGCAGGTGGCGCTATCAAGAAGATCCGCCGACATCAGAAAAGCATTTGAACGAGCGGGCAGTGATTTACACCGAGCCACGGAGGCGTCATGTGAGTGTTGGCTATTAATTGCCACGGCTCACAAGCCAACCCACCTGTCTGAACATTGTGGAGAGGCTGTGTGGCCCACACGCGGCTGATAAAGTGAAAACCGCCCCACTCTCTGACAACGCCGTCAAAGGCAGAATTGATAAAATGGCTGGAGATTGCCAGAACCCGCTGCAGGAGGAGCTTAGGAATGTTCCCTTTGCCATTCAGTCGGATGAAACGACAACAGTGTCAGACGAGTCCATGCTCATCGTTTGTGTTCAATATGTCGAGGGCGATGACTTGAAACAAGACGTTCTTATGTCTACCAGTCTAACCACCACAACAGGCCAGGATATTTTTATGACTGTGGACTCCTATCTCTCATCCAACGATCTGCCCTACGAGAACCTCGCTGCACGCTGCACGGATGGGGCTGCAGCTATGATGAGCTTGCTGACCTTCAAGCCGACTCGAGGTCAAAGAAATATTTCCAGGAGAAGGGATACAGAAAGTTTTGGCTAGTCAACAGACACGCTGTTGCACCCAGACTGGCCAAACACAGTTACAAGAGTTATTCTCCCATTCATCCAGCACTACATATGTGTCTGAGACGGCCTTCGGTGCCCTTGTAACAACAAAAAGGAAAGCTAAAACCCTAACCCACCAGACTCCATGTACACCAGGACTTTAGGCTGGCTGTCACAAGCATCGCACCTGACATCCCATCCCCGGTCCAAGGCATGCGAGGCCAAGATGGCCACCAGTTTCTGAATGAACAGGATGGCACAGACTCAGTAAAACATGTTAGAAAGAAGTTATTGTTAACACACACTGCCTGTCAAAAAACAAACAAACAAACAAAAACAGTGTTGTTGGTTTATGAATGAGCAGGATGGTACAGACTCAGTAAAAATGTTACTGTTGGAGCCAAAATAACACGCAGGGCCGTCTGTGTGTTATTTTGTCTGTCAAAAACCAGTTGTCACAACTTTACATGACTCGCATGTGGATGTCAGATGTCAGACTACAACAGCGCCAACGTGTTGTTGTTTCAGTGAGCCGGAGTCGGATGTCAACAGGCCTACTCTGTTGGGTTGGTAAAAGAATCGAAAAAACAGATGTTAAGCTTATGCAAGACAAGAGACGTTTTAAACACGGCTGTTCTGATGATGGACAAGAGACACTTATTGAAGATAAAGGGGGACAAAACGATAATTGATGTTAATTTTTGCAAATAAATATTTGGAAAGAATCACTTTTCTCTTGGTGTGTGTGTGTGTGCGGGCCGGGGGGGGGGGGTCAGCTTTTCTTTAGAAACAAGTAGGGGGGGGGGGGGTCTCCAAGGAAAAAAGGTTGTGAACCTGCCCTTGGACAACTCTTTCGAAGCGTTTCATGAGCTGAGAGGCGAGAGCTATAGGCGTGAGGTCTTCGAGTCCCCGAGCACTTGGGTTTTTTTGGGCACAGGCACAACGCACGAGGTTTTCCCTCTCACGGGGGATCCTGGACTGGGAGAGAGACGGAGAAAAAAAAATGAACTGGAGCACATCACTAAGTTGAACTGCGCACACCTTAAGGGCACGTGGTAAAGCACAATCTGGGCCACGTGCCTTCGTTGCTCTGAGCCTCCTCGTTTGGGAACAAACCTCATCAGGGGTGACCGTTATTGGGGGGGTTCAGACCCCCTTAGGGAGACCGTGGAGCGAACTGATTCAAGCTCAGCATAGAAATAACGTTCATCCAACCTGGCAAAGGAGTGGTTAGCCTCATCAGCACTGAAAGGCCCTTCCTGTAACCGCACAATGGTAGGGCCATCGCCCGTGATTAGCTTCATGGCACTCCACAGACCTCTGGTATCACTCCGCTGCTGTTTGCCCCCCTCAACTTTATCTCTGCGATGCCCCTTCCCCCTGTCCGATAGCCTGTTTTAGCTCTTTATGTGCCGATTTAATCAGATCCTCGTCACCTTTTTTAAAAGCTGATTTCTTGTTATTAATAGCAATCTGGATCTCTGTTTACCCAAGGCTTATTATTTGGGAAACGTTTGATGGTTTTGCTTGGGATGATCATATCTATACTCCGTGACACAGCCAGCGACACTGTCCACATTATCGTCCTCGTCGTGGAAAACGGGCCAATCGGTGAATTCGAAGCAGCCCCCTCGGTTCCTCGCGTGCCTCATCTGACCATACTTGCACCGATATGGTGGAGGCGGGCTGTCTGTGGATCAGCGGGACATACTTACATGACATCAACACCAGATTGTGGTCTGAGGAGCCCGGAAGGGGGTAAGGCGGCGGACGAGAAGCCTTCCTCTACATTAGCATAGGAAAGATCAACAGTTCTGTCTTTTGTTGTGGGGCAGGTAACAAATGACCTGAATGAGGGCAGGGAGGAGGAGGAGAGCGTGCAGCGGTTGAAGTGCCCGTTAATAATGGTGAGTGCGTCAGGTGATCTGCCTCGCAGGTCGTGGGCGAATTTGCATATTGTGTCGGTAGCATATTTAGCATCGGCCGATGGTGGTATACAGACAACGAGGGCTGTAACGGTGGAAAATTCACGGGGGTAGGTAGTAAGGTCTGCAACTCCCCGCCAGCAGTTCAAACTCGCTCCTGCTCTGGAACGTGCCCTGGTTGACACCCCCTGATTGTTTACATAGAGGAACACACCTCCACCAGATGTTTTGTCCTCCTTCTCCTTCTCCCTGTCCGGTCTGATCACAGTAAATCCATCCAGTTCTGTGTGCGCGGTAGGGATCTGGTCTGTCAACCAGGTCTCCGTGGAGCATGACAGGCGACTTTGTCGGAAGTCGATCGCGGTTCGTCCATCCTGATAGCTCGTCGGCTTTTTTTTGGGGGGGGGGGATTTTTCTCCCCAATTGTACCTGGCTAATCACCCCGCTGTCTGAGCCGTCCCAGTCGCTGCTCCACCTCCTCTGCTGAGGAGGTGGAGCAGGGCTGCAGACTACCACATGCTTCCTCTGATACATGTGGGGTCGCCAGCCGCTTCTTTTCACCTGACAGTGGGGAGTTTCGCCAGAGGGACGTAGTGCGTGGGAGGATCACGCTATTCTCCCCAGTTCTCCCTCCCCCCCGAACAGAGGAGGTGCTAGCGTAGCGACCAGGACACATACCCCCATCTGTCTTCCCACCCGCAGACACGGCCAACTGTGTCTGTAGGGACGCCCGACCAAGCCGGAGGTAACACGGGGATTCAGACTGGTGATCCCTGTCTTGGTAGGCAACGGAGAGGCCGCCACGCTACCCGGAGGCCCAGCTTGTCAACTTTTTCGACCAGAGATTGCACGTTACCCATAATCACTGGCGGTAGAACAGGTTGGTAGTGTCACAGCCTATTCCTGACCCATTCGCCTCCTCCCTGGCCTCTTTTTCTTGGTCTCCTTCCTCTACAGCCGGCCGAAGTGGGTAGAGCTCCTCTGAGCTGTAGGCGTACCTTGCCGGGGGAGGAGGAGGAGGAGGAGGAGGAGTCCCTTCCCGTTGGGCTCGCACACTTGGCCAAAAAGGGGGAAAAAAACCCCTCCAATTTGCCATCGGTTGCAACTTTTAGGTTGATATCGCACATTAACTCAACTTCGAGGTTGTGCCTATTTACTTTTACATGTTTATCTTGGGATACCAGAAGAGATGGGAAGGAAGCGTGAGCATTTCACACCCCCCCCCCCTTGGAAAAAGGTGGAGAGAAATAAAAAGGGAAGAAGAATTACACAGAAAACCATCTATCTCCAGAAACGTGTGAGCGTTCCACGGAGGACATAATAGGATCAGAGATGGTATCTGGTGTCTGGGTGGGGAAAGCGTTTGGCTTGTGGTGCATGACCCAAAACAGACGAGTCCATGAAACAGAACACCAGCTTAGCATTGCTCTACTAGACCTGGACCGGTTGAAACAAATGGAGTTTGGCATTGCTGCCCAACTTGGCTATGTAGGGTACAGTGTGTTGGGAGTACTACGAGGCTTTGCCTGGTTAGACCGTTAGATCTGCACCGTGATAGGGGCCGGAGGCGGACGAGGGCCAAGGCAAGGTTTGGTGTTTTTAGGTGGTGTTTAACCAGAGATCAGCTGTTAACGAACCACTTGTGAAACCCTTGATTTGTTAAAATGTAAAAGTTAGGTTAATATCAAGCCCCCCCCTCCTCTTTTTTCTCTCCCCAATTGTATTTGGCCAATTACCCCTCTCCTCCGAGCCGTCCCGGTCGCTGCTCCACCCCCCTCTGCCGATCCGGGGCTGCAGACTACCACGTGCCTCCTCCCATACATGTGGAGTCGCCGGCCGCTTCTTTTCACCCGACAGTGAGGAGTTTCACCAGGGGGGACGTAGCGCGTGGGAGGATCACGCTATTCCCCCGCAGTTCCCCCTCCCCCCTGAACAGGCGCCTCGACCGACCAGAGGAGGCGCTACCGCAGCGACCAGGGCACGTACCCACACCCGGCTTTCCCACTCTCGGCCACGGCCAATCGCGTCTGTAGGGAGGTAGCCGGAGGTAACGCGGGGGTTCGAACTGGCGGTCCCCGTGCTGATAGTCAACGGACTGCCACGCCACCTGGACGCCCGATATCAAGTTTGAATATTGCTGAGAGCAGCTAATGGATAGCGCAGCTCCTCGCTGCCTGATCTGTTTACCAGAATTTCAACCCCCGTCCGTCCGTCCGCCCGCCCGTCTGTCTGCTCCCCTGTCTACCTGAAAGCTGCTTGTGTCCCCGTCTATATGCCCGCGCCTATCTGCCCCTCTGTCACACAGACTATCTACCTATCAATCTGGGTGTGTGTCTGCCTGTGTGTGGCGATAAGGAGCCGTGGGTGTCTGTGGCTCTGACACCGGCTGATTTATACTGCCCTCTCTCTCCTCGAGGGGGGGGGGGGGGCGCGTGTGTGAGGAAACACACACTGACTCACGCTGGCATGACGTGTGTGTGTCTGTGTGTGTGTCTGTGTGTGCGTGTTTACATGTTCATATGTGTGTGTGTAGCGGGCGCATATCCTCTGTCGAAACGCTAATGGCAGCCGAGAGCATTATTTGTAATATATGCGCCATTTCTGCACCGTACATCTGTCAGAAGTGATTGGTGGAGATGTGGTCCGTCGTGCACTGTGCCTCTCAGATGTTAAATATTGACATCTCCGCCGCGGACGCTTTGTCGGGGGAAAGGCCTTCACTCTGGGAGTGAATTCACGTCTGGCATCCCGCTGGCTCCGTCCGCCGCGGGGGGCGAAATCAATACGCAATAAAAGATAAACCAATAAAAGCTTTTCTGAATTGTAAACTCAACTATAGAGATGACACAGAAGATGAAATAGCGCCGTTTGATTTTCGGTTAAAAATTCATGTGAGAAACAGGCTCAGGTGTGTCAGGGGTGCATAAAATTGATTAGCGTGTGTGCGTGCGTGTGTGCGTGTGTGCGTGTGTGTGTGCGTGTGTGTGTGTGTGTGTGTGTGAGACTAATTTCCAGGAATTTAGTAAACCTTAGCAAATTGTGGCTTCTGTGCCACGATTCTGGATTTGAAAGGAGGAGTAAACGCCCACTTGCGCACACACACACACACACACACACACACACACACACACACACACACACACACACACACACACAGACACACACACACACTGATGTGTACTGAAGGATTCAAATGGATGAAAAAGGGCCTCTGGCCTGCAGGTCAAAGCCACGCTTAGCTCAGAATGTTCAGTATCGTATCCTACCACCAGGAAATGCTTCCCTGTGCCATTAAAAGTAATGGAAGGATTTCTCCAAAATATCCCGCCGCCAGCCGGTCCGGCAGACAGCTGCTCCGTGAGTCCCCGGGCTCTAGTTTCTGGGCGGTGCAAGGCCAGCGGTAGGGCTAACGCAGACGCGGTGACAATTTCGCTGGGCGCAAGGTGGTTTTTCTCTCAGCCGGGTGCGTTAGCTAACTGTTTGCACCGAAATAGGCGCGAGGGGGGGGGGGTTGGGGGGGTGCAGCAGAGGGTACCGTCAGTCAACATCGGTGCTAGTTTGGCGTCAAATAAACCCAAATATTACGCCTGCATCTCCGCCCGGTCAGACCACGTCTGGGTTTCAGGCGAAGGTGAACTAGAGTAGACTTACCCGAGGTCCCACACCCCACTTTTGTGGGTGGTATGTTGGGCCTGTTTCGTGAATGATTTAATTAATGACCACTGTTCTACTAAACCTTTTTAGTCGCACAACAAAAGAGCTGCACGTGTATCATTGTCTTCCAACGTAAAACGGTCAATGTGCGTCATTACGCGCGGAAAACAACATGGTGACGGGGTTTTCAATATTTTAATTAACCTCACTCAACCTGGAAGAAGGAACTGATTACCTAGGCTAATTGATCCGTGAACACAACTATTTAAGGTCTCCTGCTGTGTTCATAGAATGTGCAGGAAAGAGAGAGAGACGCTGGTGAGAAGGAGGACATGTTAAATGGTAGCCTGTAGAATAATCACGTTAGCGTGTTGTCTCATTCAGTCATTCATCTCCAGCCGCTTCTCCGGGGTTGGGTGGAGGTGGCAGCAAGCTAAGTAGGGCACTCCAGACGTCCCTCTCCCCAGCAACGCCCTCCAGCTCCTCCTGGGGGATCCCAAGGCGTTCCCAGGCCAGATTGGACATGTAGTCCCTCCAGCGAGTTCTGGGTCTACCCCGGGGTCTCCTCCCAGTTGGACATGCCTGGAAAACCTCCAAAGGAAGGCACCCAGGAGGGATCCTAATCAGATGCCTGAACCACCCTAACTGGCTCCTTTCGATGCGAAGGAGCAGCGGCTCTACTCCGAGCTCCCTCCGGATGTCCGAGCTCCTCACCCTATCTCTAAGGCTGAGCCCAGACACCCTGCGGAGGAAACTAATTTCAGCCGCTTGTGTCTGCGATCCCACCCTTTCGGTCACTACCCAAAGCTCATGACCATAGGTGAGGGTCTGAACGAAGACTGACTGGTAAATTGAAAGCTTTGCCTTCCGGCTCAGCTCCCTCTTCACCACAACGGTCCGGTACAGCATCCGCATTACTGCTGATGCTGCACCAATCCGCCTGTCAATCTCCCGGCTCCATCCTACCCTCCCTCATGAACAAGACCCCGAGATACTTGAACTCCTTCACTTGAGGCAACAACTCATCCCCAAGTATCCCCAATCTCATATCACATTGGAATTGGCGTTAATGTCTGTTGTTTGCACACTTGGTGACTCTGCACCTCCTGAACAAGGACATCCGTTTCCTCCTGGGAGAGGTTTTTCTGCCTTAGCTGGTCTGGACTCCCACCGTCCATTACAAAACTGGCAGATCACCGTGACAGAGCGCGCTGCTTTTAAAGGGGATGAGAAGAACTGATTTGATTGGCCGTAATTGAAGACAGCCCCCACCACTCCTTCTGATAACTTACTCCTTCTAATCTTGCCCTTTTACAACTGCGTCTCCGTTATGCCCGATTACCGCCAGCGCAACATGTTCTGAAATTAGCAAAAAAGTATTGGCCACACCTTAGACTGACTTGCACCGTAAACTAGCGCCAGCCCCTTCAACTGCCCTATGACCCAGAAACTAGAGCCCATAATGTAAAATACGACAGATGCCCGAACCACCTCAGCTGGCTCCTTTCGAGGAGCCAGTTGGGTTAGGTTGTCCCCAACACATCACCATCTACCTGAGGTGAATCCCAATTCAGTCCCCCATCTTTCATCACAGACCCCACCACCACCACCAAAGCGGGACTGGCCCCTTGTAGCCGATGCCAACTCTCAGAAATCCATAAAGGTCGAGGCTTCAGGATGGAGTAGGCATTCAAGTGGACAAATAAGAAAACCAAGGGAGAGAATCTTCTACTTTCGGCTGCTCCCGTTAGGGGTCGCCACAGCGGATCATCTGTTTCCATCTCTTCCTGTCCTCTGCATCTTCCTCTGTCACCCCGAACACATGCCTGGGAGAGAATCAAGGTTAAAAATAGAGACGGACCCACTTGCGGAGATCCGTACTCTACCCCCGTACTACACTGTGCAACGTGCTGATACTCGGATCGCATCTGCCGTGCTGTTGACAAAAGTTTCATTTTGTACTTCCTCGGAGAATGACTTCCCGCTGCCTGCAGGATGCCACCCAAAAGGAGGCGATGGCAAGAAAAAACAACGCCTCTGCACCGTGCTGGCTTCTGCGCAGCTCTACTGTTGGACTGTATATCCAACACACCCAGAGCCTGTTTGCTGAGATAATTAAATTCTCAAAGGATGTGGGGAGACGCAACACGTAAATTAATTTGAGCTGGAGCAACAGACAGGATTTATGCCGCTTTGGCGGGAGTGTTCACTTCCAGAACAAATAAGTGGAATGTTTTTTTGAAATTAATTACTGTTCCCGTGTGCCAGTAAAGAGTATCAGCTATCGGATGACTTTGAAATACACACTTGGCTCTTTTGATGTGTTAATGATGACAAAGTAAATCATCCTCCCCACCACGGAGGAAAGAGGAGAGACAGAGAGACAGAGAGAGAGGGGGGAGGAGAAAGGAAGAATGATGGAGAAAAGGAGAAAAGGGGAAGGAGAGAGCAGTCGGTCTTATTAAATGCGAAGCTAAAGAGAAGAGCACATGTAAGGGAACGAACAGTGAAAAATAACCCAAGCTAACAAAATAACATCTAAGTATCCTACAAAACCATTAGCCTGGGCGTCTGGGTAGCATAGTGGTCTATTTTGTTGCCTAGCAACACGGCAATTGCCGGTTCGAATCCCCATGTTACCTCCGGCTTGGTCGGGCGTCCCTACAGACACAGTTGGCCGTGTCTGTGGGTGGGAGGCAGGATGTGGGTATGGGTCCTGGTCACGGCACTAGCACCTCCTCTGGTCGGTTGGGGCGCCTGTTCGGGGGGGAGGGGGAACCGGGGGGAATAGCGTGACCCTCCCACGCGCTACGTCCCCCTGGCGAAACTCCTCACTGTCAGGTGAAAAGAAGCAGCTGGCGACTCCACATGTATGGGAGGAGGCATGTGGTAGTCTGCAGCCCTCCCCGGATCGGCAGAGGGGGTGGAGCAGCGACCGGGACGGCTCGGAGGAGGGGGTATTGGCGGAGTACAATCGGGGAGAAAAAGGGTGGGGGGGAAACCCCCCATTAGCCATCGGTAAATGGTGGCCTTCATGGTTTGCCGTGTAACACTTCGGGCCCGGCTGTTAGTCTCGATTCAGTTTCCCAGCGGACCTTGGGATTCGGCGCCTTCGGGTTCATTCCTCCCCAGTCGTCTCTGGGAGCCCCCACCCCCCACCCCCATTCTGTCTCATCTTAGCAGCGAAACAAATATAAAACAAGGTTCATTCACCCCAAATAAAGCAACGCGCCTCTGAATGTAGGCCAGCGATATGCCAGATACGAGCGGATGTGGTTGAGCCGCTCCTCTGTGTTGTGATGTCGGGCTGGATTTAATGGCCTGGCTGTTAATCCGCGCCAAGGAAGGCAGAAAAAGGCTCATTTGACACGGGCTAACTTCCCTCTGTAATTAGAAAACCTCATTAAGTTCATTAAGTCATTCTTTGCGTACGGGGATTTGTTTTACATACACCGCCAACAGAGGCAGGCCAGCGCTACATCGGCGTAGGCTCGGCCTTTAAATGGTGGAGCGCAATGCAGCAGGCGTCCTGGGCGTGAGAGAGTCGGGTGGAGGCATGTCTTTTTCTTTTCTTTTTTTTAAATTGAAATAGGCACACGCGGAGAAACCACTGCAGGATGGCACAACGCCGACGGAGGAAGTATCGTAATTAATCAGGGGACAGCATCGGTGTAACTCCGATTCCACGCCGACCCTTCAGCTTCTTTTATCAACAAGAGGTCCCGGCCACCGTTCTCACTGTAATGGTGCTGAATAGGGACGGATAACATGGCGGCGCTGTTGTGATGGGGGAAGGATATCAACAGTACATGTTCCTGAAAGGTCCTTTGTCTTTTCTATTTATCAAAGGGCCTTGGGCAAGCAAGCGGGTGTGGGTGTGGGTGGGGGTGATGTGTGTTGGGGGGGGGGGAGGAGGGGGATACCTGTGCGGCCTCGCGGTGCGTCATGGTAACAGATGACTAGGCACCGCCGCCAGGGGCCCTGTTCGTTTTGGCTCCCGGACCTAATGATTCCAATTTGGGTGTCAGTGAGAGCAGCGATTCATCATGGGCTGGATTACTTAGTGGGCCGAGAGCGGAGGGCCATTCATCTCCCCGGGCTGACACCACCCTGGCCACGGAGACGCCTGCCACCGCCGCGAACACGGCCCCCGGCGCGCACGCTCGCAAGCGTGTCAACACACACCGCTCGCGCCTCCGGAGAAGAGGCACGCTGACCATCAAGATGCCCCGCATCTCCCCAGAGGCCATTTTGCAGGAGCGGGCGGAGGAAATGGTTGTTTTACTCCGTTGATATTCGTGCACCTTTTGGTTTTCCGCAGCGCTTTCGGCGGCCTCAGAATTTTAGTTTGTTGGAAGGCTCCTGAAACAGCTTTTGCATGTAAGAGGGAGAGAAAAGAGGCGTCCGGGTGGCGTGGCGGTCGGTTCCGTTGCCTACCAACACGGGGATCGCCGGTTCAAATCCCCGCGCTACCCCCGGCTTGGTCGGGCGCCCCTACAGACACGATTGGCCGTGTCTGTGGGTGGGAATCCGGATGTGGGTGTGTGTCCTGGTGACGGCACTAGCGCCTCCTCTGGTTGGTCGGCGCGACTGTTCGGGGAGGCGGGAGGAATTATGTGCTCCTCCCACGCGCTACATCCCCCTGGTGAAACTCCTCACTGTCAGGTGAAAAGAAGTGACTGGCGACTCCACATGTATGGGAGGAGGCATGTGGTAGTCTGCAGCCCTCCCCGGGTCGGCAGAAGGGGTGGAGCGGCGACCAGGACGGCTCCGAAGAGTGGGGTAATTGGCCAAATTCAATTGGGGAGAAAAAAAAGGGTGGGGATGGTGGTGGTGGTGGAGAGAGAGGATAAAGACGACACATATAAATGAATTCGCAAGTGCACATAGAAACACGTGCAAACGCACACCGGTAGACACGCACACCCGTTAGGACACTACCCCTCGTTGCTACCCGACCTACTTTCCCCTGCCAGACCTAAACACCGCTTTATGCCGGCAAGACAGAGGAGCCACTTGTTTCCCCTGCAGGGGGAAAAAAGCCAGTCGGACGTCTCGAGAAGAGGCAAACATGCCGCGCCATTCCCAGCACCCTGCACTTATAACGCACCGCTGGGGCAGCAACATAAATCTGGGGCGCTGCATGTGGACGTCCGGCGCACATGATTTAAAGCGCGGGAGTGAGTACCGGTGTCTCTATTCATCTTGGGGGTGACAGTAGAGGGAAATCCATATTCATCGGGGTGGGGAGAGTATGAAAGCCAGTAGTTCAAACGGTAAATGCGCACCTAAAATTGAACATTCCTCTTTCCGACGGCGGCGTGCTTCCTCTTTGGCCGGTGGAGAGCTTGGGGAAAAGGTTGACAATAGGATTCAAAGGTTGCTTGTATTCCATTTAACCTGTTGCGGCCTAGATAGCAAAGCAACCAACGTGTGCGTGCGTGCGTGCGTGCGTGCGTGCGTGTGTGTGTGTGTCTTTGTGCAGGTGCATGCATGTGCAGGTGCATGTGTGTCTGCATAAACGGGGCCCCACTCAGTGCGGTAAGCGGCGGTGTGCCTCGGAATACACGCGGACCGCCGTACCCGAGGAGCTCGGCGAAATAATTTCACGGAGCCCAGGGGAGCGAGGCATGCTAGGCCCGGGGGTCTGAGGCATGACCCACAAAAAGAAAAAAAAACGAGAGACCCCTCGCCTGACTTCAATTAGCGTCCCGCGTTTACCGCAGGCATCCGGTGGGGGTGGGGGTGGGGCGCACGCTTCTCAGAACCGAGCTGTCGCTTCTCAGTCACCTTCACGACACGGCCGCGCATTCGTGTGTCCACGGGGGCGCCCACGCAGCAGACCGGCTGCAGAACCGCGGCGGTTCCGTGGGCCCCGCACGGCGGCTCGGCGGAGAGAAAGGAAAAGAGTGGCGCGGACGTCATCTCGGATGCCGCAGCCGAATGGCGGGCTATCGCCGAGGAGTCAGAGAGAGAGAGAGAGAGAGAGAGAGAGAGAGAGAGAGAGAGAGAGAGAGAGAGAGAGAGAGAGATGCTATCGCAAGGCTGCTTATTCTTCCGACTCACATCAGAAGGAAAAGTAATTAAGTCATCTGAAGATGTTATTGGAAACGAGAATTCTGTCTTGTGTTTCTGTGGGCCTGTGATGCCCACGGCTCATCCGCTGTGTGTACATGCGTGTGTGCGTGTGTGTGCATGCGTGTGTGTGTGCGTGTGTGTTGTCTGGCTGCCACTCCGCCGCGCAGCGCCAGACGAGACCTCTGTTGTGCGTTAGTAACCGGCCCAGCCAGCCGCTCCTCATTAACCTCTGGGGGAGATAAGCCTGTTTTAAGTCCCGTGTCTGAACAGCCCGCGTGCAAGTATCCTCCCACTGATATACGGCTAGCTAACCCGCCCGAACCGCGCGCCGGCCTCCTCTTCCGGCGCTCGTCCTCTCTCCCGCGTCCCGCGCCAGATTACCGGAATTAAATTTCTATTTTTTTTTTAATCGCCGGCCTGCAGATCTCCATAAATCTAGCACCTGAGCCGCCCCTAATTACGGAACAAGCATGCTGGGGCCGCGCGCTCCCGCGCCCCGCTAACGAGGTTAAAAGGTGCACCGCGTGTGTAATGGGAGGCAAAGGAACTCACCGAGTAATTGTTAACACCGTGTTAGCGTCCCCACTTCTTTGTGTCTTTCCGTGTTCTCCTAACCGCCAGCCAGCCAGCAACACACACACACACGCACACACACACACACACACGCACACACGCATGCATGCTTTGTTGGCGGCGCCAGTGTAGAAGTAATGCAATTGAGTGACTGCGGCGAGCGCAGTGGTGACCAGATGCGTGTTGGTTGTGTGGAGCTTGTAGATGAGGATGACGGGGGGGGCGGGGTTTATTTTTATTTTTAGGATTAACATTTCACGTGATGTCCCTGGGCCCGTCACATCGTTTATCGGATCAGACGCTCGGGCGGAGGTAGGCTCAGGGTTAGGGGGTCACCCCGGGGTCAGCACGTGTCAAATGGGGATCCGAGAACACGGGAGGAATAAGGAGGACACGCGTTAACGAGTCACACGGACGGCCGCGGCGGGAAGTCGGCCGCTCGTCTTTCCGGGGAGAGATTCTGGGCAGGGTCCAAACCTGCCGAGGCGGTTTGGCAAAGAGGCGGGCTTTCCGCTGGGGCCATCGTCTCGCACGTTTTCTTGGCGGACATATCAAGGGTTTTTCTCAGGCGGAGCAATTTATTTATTTATTTTTTGCAGAGACGAAGAAAAATAAGCCTCGCTGAGTCTCGATTTAATTCAAAAATGCTGCTGTGCTCATTCAAACCACTCCCAAATCTGTGAGCCCGTTCAACCACGTACCGGCTGTTGGGCGCGCACAAGCTGTGTGTGATTTTCCTCCTCTCTGCAAAATGGTTGCTTAATTTTGGGCCTGCAGCTGATCCGCCGAAAGGGGAGCTTAAGGTTCCCTTTGCTGGATCAACCACCGGGGTCCGTTTTGTTCTCGTTTTGTAGGTGGAGAATCGAGCTCTCGACACGATCTCTGGAGTTGCTCTCGAGGCCTGGGTTTCTCGGCGATACGCGGTACATCTCGATAAACAGAGCGACCCGATGGGTTTCGGCTCTTCGAGGGAATAATCGCGGCGGCGGCGGCACCGTCACACTGCGAGACCGGGAAAACTATGAGTCCCACATACTCTTAAGCCTTTGTTTCTACAATCTGTAAGCTGCAGGCTGTGAATTACAGCGGGACAATGTAATTTAGTCCATAATGCAATTATGCGTGAGAGGACTGCATGTACGAATTGTGAAAAGGATTTGGTGACAGGATTTCATGAGACCGAAAGGAGACTTTACTGTAATTAAGCAATGGCGCATAATGGGAGGCTTTAAGCGTTGCACTGTGTGAAATGTTATGCCACTTAGATAATCATCTATGAAAATGTTGGAGAAATTCAAGAGAGCTCTCCGGTACGACAATATGGCATCTACAGGAATACACGTGGTTATTACCAGCGGCCCATAGCTTGTAGGGGCGGGCGACGTATCGAATGTACTCGATGCATTACAGCTTGTTCTACGTGGTATGTAGTAAACGACTATATCGCCAAAATTTCACGTTGTTTATTTTATTATTTTGGATTTCCCCCCCCCCTTTTCTCCCCAATTGTATCCGGCCAATTACCCCACTCTTCCGAGCCTGACGGTGAGGAGTTTCGCCAGGGGGATGTAGCGCGTGGGAGGATCACGCTATCCCCCCCCCCCAGTTCACCCCCGCCCCCGAACAGGCGCCCCTGACCGACCAGAGGAGGCGCTAGTGCAGTGACCAGGACACATACCCACGTCCGGCTTCCCACCCGCAAATAATTGTGTCAGTAGGGACGCCCGGCCAAGCCGGAGGTACCACGTAGGCAACGGAATAGACCGCCACGGCACCCGGACACCCCCCATCACGTGATTTCTTAAAGCCGCTGGCACGAGACTCGCTTCGGTGCTTTACCTCCCTCGTTCTGTCCCTCTCCCAGACACAGGGAGAAAAAACTCAGGTACATACGTCACACGTCTGGATGGACGGGCGAGTGTGTGTGATGTAGGGCGAGGGTGTGTGACGTATTATCGGTGGGGCGTGTGTTTTTGTACCTGGAGGGAAAAGCAAAAGAGCGAGAGAGCTTATGTTGTACTTTAGAGGAGATTTCAAAATATCGAGATATATATTGTGTGTCGCCATATAGTCTAAAATATCGCAATATTTTTTATAGGCCATATCACCAAACCCTGCATGTATGTAGGGTTTGGGTTCAGCTCTCCAGTCTGTCCTCTGCACATCCGTCACTGTCTGGTTTGCTTCGGCCACCCAGCAGGACAGTGACAGGAGACAGTGGACAGTCAGGTCTGCAGAGAAAATCATTGGGGCCAACCTGCCCTCCATTCAGGACTTATACATTGCCAGACTCAGGAAACGGGCAGCCAGCATCACCGCAGACCCATCACACCCTGGTCACAACCTGTTCCAACTCCTCCCCTCTGGTAGGCGCTACAGAGCACTGTACCCCAAAACAACCAGATGTAAAAACAGTTTCTTCCCGCGGGCTGTCATTCAAAAGAGCGCTTAACACTGCCAAATAAATCCCAACATTTTGTATATACTGTACTGTACATTGTACGTATACTGGTACACTGTCATGTCCATCGACCTCAGGCATGTATGTAAGTAACCTGCTAACATCTATTTCAGCATCTTGTATACTATATTTAAAGCAAGAGTGATGTTTGTATGTTCGCTTAAAACTCCAGAAATACTCATTGTAGAACAAAAAGAAAGGTGTCTTTAGAATCAGCACTTTTCAAGGATTGCACAGGTCAAAAAATATTTCAAAAAACCAAGTAAAAAATTGAATTTATTTGCAAAAGACACATTCCAACGATGCTTTGTGGAGACTTCTGCCAAATGCCTCCAGTGGTCATGGGAGGCACTACACCTAACATTGCGAACGCTAGCCTGAAGACACGCAGCGTGGTTTACCCCGAGATGCTTGAGCACTGAGCGATTAATACACACATAAGATTCATTCATTCAACATTCATTCATCACATGTATCAGATCATAAATTATGCTATATTTAATCATCGATTATATCGTAAAGATCAGATCACGTTGGTTGTTTTGGTGGGAACATTTTCCCCCGGGCAACGCCGAGTACCTCTGCTAGTCTCTGATATATTCTCTGCACCATTACACTTTATTGTCTCTCATTTCACCTGTATAAGTCAATCCCTGTGTGTATACCCGAAGATTGTTGCGTTGTAGTGTTGTTACTCTATATTAAGCACACTGAGAGAGCCACGAAACCGGAGTCAAAGTCCACGCTGGCGCAAACCCACGCGGCCAACAAACGCGACTGTGATTCTGGCGCGCGTAGTTATTTTCGTTGTTTCATTACGTCGACCTTCGGAGGAAAGAAATCTTTCCACCTACCCCGGAAAGATGGTGACGCTGGCGAGACGGCGCCACAAAGACACACATTTCTTTCACACGTTATCACGCAGACGTAGACATGTTCCTACTGTACGTTTTATCTGCCGCTCGCCACAGATCCTACCCCGTCTCCCACGCAAAAACAAATTAACACAAAGCACCAGACGTGCGACTAGGAAACGTGGCTGGAAACGGGTTGACGGAGAGGGACTAATTTACAGTTTCATCTTGACAGCCGGCTGGCTGCCACCGCGCGTTGTTTACATATTGGCTCGATATCGATCACTGGTCTGTTCAGCGTTCCAGATGTCCCGGCCACGTGTGTGTGTGTGCGTGTGTGTGCGTGTGTGTGTCTTCTCTGATTGCTGACACGGTGGCCAGCCAGGCACCTCGGGCGCAAACACCCGGTACTTCCCAAACACAACTCCGGCGAGAACGTCGGAGCTGTTTGGTGAGCACCGGTGTAGTAAGTCAAAGCTAGGTACACAACCGGGTACACAGTGACGACTGTGTATGCATATACAGATTTGTGTGTGTGTGTGTGTGTGTGTGTGTGTGTGTGTGTGGGTGTGTGCGCATCTGTGGAAGAGTCCTGTCCCCCCCCCCCTCCCTCCCTCCCCCCCGTCTGTCTCTCAGTCCCCTTCAGTGTGTGCTGAGATAGCGGTGGGGAAACAGCTGTTATCCCGCTGCTCCCCCGCCGCTGATTTAACATACGGCTAAACCTTTGGAGATAGCGGCGCCGTTTGCTTTTCTGGCCCGTGCCGATAACATCCCAATTCATTACCCAACCCCTTGTTTGACTACGCTCTTAGAGATGGGCCGACGCACAGCGAGTTGGTGCCACCGTCATGTTTAGCAGAGAGGACGAACAGCAACAGCTAATTTTAATGATAGGTCAGGTGGAGAAATTACTGATGGAGGCCAGATTATCTGGGAAGAGGGGTTATATCCTCTCCGCTGACTACCAAAGGGTGAAAATGGGGGATCTTTCATGAGGTTCTCATCTTACCGCCATTGTTTCCGTGGGGGGGGGTTCGGAGGGGGGGGGGGGCATTTTCCCCCATTTTTCTCCCCCAGTTGCACTTGGCCAATTAGTGCAGACTACCAGGTCTCCTCCGGCACATGTGATGTCGCCAGCCGCTTCTTGTCACCTGACAGTGAGGAGTTTCGCCAGGGGGACGTAGCGCGTGGGAGGGTCACGCTATCCCCCCCCCCCAGTCCCCCTCCGAACAGGTGCCCTGACCGACCCGAGGAGGAGCTAGTGCAGCGACCAGGATGCATACCCACACCCGGCTTCCCACCCTCAGGCACACCCAATTGTGTCTGTAGAGACGCCCGACCAAGCCGGAGGTAACACGGGGATTCGAACCGCCGATCCCCGTGTTGGTAGGCAACAGAATAGACCGCTACGCCACCCGGACGCCGATTGTTTCCACGTTTTGGCAAAATAACTCAGTTCTGTACTTTTTCCCCCAGGAGCCTTCAGAGAAATATCCATGCATCGTCCACGTATGTACCGTGCTCACAGAGGAGGAGGTAAGAAAACACCGCTTACATGACAAGGTGGAGCTGACTGAGAGGAGGGTCTCCTGCTTTTTAACCTGGCTGAGTAAAGTGCTGCATGCAGACTTGCTGTTGGTCTGAAAGCTTCAGTTGAGTTACACGCATTACAAACGACTGTCTATACAAGGAGGTGAGCCCTGTCGGACTCCTTTTGGAGCTCCTGCCTCCTTGGCTCCGAACCACTTTAAATGAATGGTCCACTTAGACTTAATGACTTTCTCAGTGTGTGCAAATTCAATTGTGTCAGGCTAAGGACCAATCTACACCAAGCGCCGCGCCAACACACCTGTAAGCTGAGCTACTATAGGCGCTAATCTGCTGTCGGGATGGAGCTTTATTGATGGTAGTAGACACACACATGCGCACACACATGCGCGCGCACACACACACACACACACACACACACACACACACGTATTGCAGGTGTTGACATGCAAATGTAGGCATACATGCTTGCACATAAGATCACAATAAATGAACAAATGCATACATACAAAACAACTACACAAACACACACACACACGTATTGCAGGTGTTGACATGCAAATGTAGGCATACATGCATGCACGTAAGATCACAATAAATGAACAAATGCATACATACAAAACAACTACACACACACACACACACACACACACACACACACACACACACACACACACACACACACACACATATTGCAGGTGTTGACATGCAAATGTAGGCATACATGCATGCACGTAAGATCACAATAAATGAAGAAATGCATACATACAAAACAACTACACACACACACACACACATACACACACACATGTATTGCAGGTGTTGATATGCAAATGTAGGCATACATGCATGCACGTAAGATCACAATAAATGAACAAATGCATAGATACAAAACAACTACACACACACACACACGCACACACACACACACACACACACACACACACACACACACATATTGCAGGTGTTGACATGCAAATGTAGGCATACATGCTTGCACGTAAGATCACAATAAATGAACAAATGCATACATACAAAACAACTACACACACACACACACACACACACACACACACACACCCACACACACACACACGTATTGCAGGTGTTGACATGCAAATGTAGGCATACATGCATGCACGTAAGATCACAATAAATGAACAAATGCATACATACAAAACAACTACACACACACACACACACACACACACACACGTATTGCAGGTGTTGACATGCAAATGTAGGCATACATGCTTGCACGTAAGATCACAATAAATGAACAAATGCATACATACAAAACAACTACACAAACACACACACACACACATGCATTGACATGTAAAAATCCTGCACGTGCATACCTAGAAAAAAACCCACACATAAATGCACACACATTCGCACACCTTGAAATCAACACCTTCCCTCCGTTTCATAGTCAAGCAGGGGCAGCGAATTGCACGGTTCCCCAGACAATATTATCTCCTGTGCACAGACAAATTACCCCTTTGTTTTAACAACACCACTATTTCTCTAGAAAAATATACACACAAATATGCACGCTCACACACAGGCATATTCACACACACACACACATGCACACATAAATCCCCCCTAATGGAGAAAAAGAAAACACTCCAAGTGGCTCTTATGGTTACAGTGAGCCTTTTAAACGGGTCTGGTTCCCCGTCTGCGCTCCGCCCGTCTCTGCTCCGCCCGTCTGGCTGGCAGAACAGATCGAGTGAAGGTTAGGCCGTCCTCTCTCATGGCCTACATTCTGACGCCGGGGCTAATTTCATAATTTGTTTCAGAATTAACTGCTAATAGCGCTTCGCTTCTAGGCTGAAGCCAGCCCTCCCCCCTCGACACACACAGAAACACACACAGAAACACACACACAGAAACGCACACACACACATTTTTTCCTTTTCTCATCCCATTATCATTTTATTGGTAGGCACTTTAGAGAATATGGTAATAATTGTGGCTCAGAATTTAAACCTAAAAGCCAGACCCTTCATAATATTGATGTTAAAAGCGACGATAGTGGGGCGTCCTGGTCGCTGCACTAGCGCCTCCTCTGGTCGGTCGGGGCAGCTGTTCGGGGGGGGGAGGGGATAGCGTGGTCCTCCCACGCGCTACGCCCCCCCCCCCCTGGTGAAACGCCTCACTGTCCGGTGAAAAGAAGCGGCTGGTGACTCCACATGTATCGGAGGAGGCATGTGGTAGTCTGCAGCCCCCCCCCCCCCGGATCGGCAGAGGGGGGTGGAGCAGTGACCGGGACGGTTCGGAAGAGCGGGGTAATTGGCCGGATACAACTCGGGAGAAAAAGGGGGACCCCCCCCCCCTCCAAAAAAAAAAAGGAAAAAAAAAAAACCTACAATAGTCCATCTGCCCATACAGGTAATAGAAGACAGGATTCAGCCGGGCATTAAAGTGCAGCACCCCCCCTCCCCCCTAATTCTAAATATAACTCGATCAACAGGGAAGTTAACGGTTTGCCCTCTGCAGTATTTCCTCAAGTTTAGATTCCCATCGGCTCGGAATCAGACAAGCCCGGCCTCAAACACAAGTGGGCAGAGGCAGCACGGACTCCAGCATGCAAACAGAGAGGATGGAGGATGCGAGAGGCTGAGAGAGGCAGATAAGCAGCTCCAAAGGTGTCCACCACGAGTCAATCCCCCCTTGAACCAGGCAATAACCCGCTCCCCTCTCCATGTAATAACCAACCTGAATTTTAAAACCCCAACCAAACAAACAGCGCGGGGCGGTGGAAGAGGAGGGGGGGGGGGATGGAGAAGCAGGTAAGGCGATGCACAGAGCCCAGGCCGATTGAGAGGAGTCAATCAATACTATGATCCAGCTGTCAATCATGGGCTCTATTAACCTGCGGGTGCAGGGGTGACTGTTTTATCTGTTTATCTATCCTGGACACATCAGCAGCTGCAGCACTCCAGGCAGCCATCTTACAGCGCCGGAATAAGGCTGGATGTTGCTCTCACGTTGGGAGTGGAGGGGGAGGGGGGGGGGGAAACCACGAGGTTCAAACTGGGGATGTTGCATCCGACCTGATTTCCCTGCTCAAGTACTCGCATGAAATTAGAAACAAGTACTCGAGTGTTCACATATTATAAATGCAAATTAGCTACGCTCGCCGTGGGTAGTCTTGCGGTTTTATTGAACACTACCGGTTAAGATTTTCTGATTTCACGATTCCACAACAAAACCGCGTGCTGATGAAATTAGTTAATTAACTATAAAACGGGTAATCGGCACCTCTCTGCAGCTCTCTGCAGGCTCACAGGGGCACCGGGCAGCGCACGTAGGTCAGATTCAGTCACAGAGGGACTTAACGTGATGCTAAATCAAGGAGTGAGGGGTGTCCGAGTGGCCTGGTGGTCTATGCCGTTGCCTACCAACACCGGGATCGCTGGTTCGAATCCCCGTGCTACCTATGGCTTGGTCGGGCGTCCCTACAGGCACAATTGGCCGTGTCTGCAGGTGGGAAGCCGGATGTGGGTATGTGTCCTGGTCTCTGCACCAGCGCCTCCTCTGGTCGGTCGGGTCGCCTGCTCGGAGGGGGAACTGGGGGGGGGAATAGCGTGATCCTCCCACGTGCTACGTCCCCCTGGGGAAACTCCTCACCGTCAGGTGAAAAGAAGTGGCTGGCGACTCCACATGTATCGGAGGAGGCATGTGGTAGTCTGCAGCCCTCCCCGGGTCGGCACAGAGGGTGGAGCAGAGACCGGGACGGCCCGGAAGAGTGGGATAATTTGCCAAGTACAATTGGGGAGAAGAAAGGGGGTGGGGGGGAAACCAAGGAGTTGCTTCGACCACTCCGACAGTAATAACAGTTTTATGTTATTTGAATGATCCGAGCTGAATTTTCTACCCAGGTCAGGATACGAAAGTCAGTGAAAACCTCCGTCCTCTCATTAGTAGTTTTACCCTAAAACAGTAACAGCGGGGATGTCAGGGCAGGGGCTGTGAATGGCTAGGCTCACCCCATCTGTTGTGGAACAAAAAAAAAAAAAAACCCCCACTCCATCGCAAAGTCAAAAGGGTCGCCATGGTGAAAATGTTAATATTTCCTCCTAATCACATGACTTGACCTAGGTAGCCAATGATCTGTGTCTGGCTCTCGCTCGCTCCTGATGTACTACAGCATGGAAACAGAGCCTCCGGCGCTGAAATTTTAATTAAGGTCCTTTCCCATGTGCAACCTTCAGAGGAAGTCGCCAGGCAAAAATAACGGAAAATAAACACTTTTCCCCCCCTCCGTCATTTAGGAAACAACAGCGGCAGCACTTGCTGGAAACTCCTCGCACCGCTGACTGAGCTGGAATGTGGTTGTAATGTTGGGTTGCCATTCCCATTTTGGGGGGGGGGGGGGGAGTAATGTTACAAACCTCCCCGTCTTTCCCTCGCTTCTTTCTTGTGCGAAAAGGACGACTGCCGTCACCAGTCTTGTGTGTGAAACACCAAACTACTTCATGCTTTATTGCCTTGTGCCAGGAGCATCCAACAGATGCATGTCTGGCCTACAGGAAGGGTTTCGGTGATGGGGAGGGAGTCAGAGCGCTGGGCCATGTGTGCCTCTATGTAAATGTCGTGGATTCGGGGGGGGCGGTCCGGGAACAGCCACAGCCAGGACGCGAACCCGGATCTCCCACACCACGGGCGACAGTGCTCACCAGTCGCCTACAGGGTCCGACCCGTTAGCCAAGGGCTAACGGGTCTATTTAGCCATGCGCGTTACATAAAGAGGCTGTGACTGTGAAATCCCTTTAGTCCACTGTAACACAAAGGAATAGTCCAGTTGGGACGATTCAGTACTGGGTTTTTGGTGTGGTGGGCAGTGTCTTTTATTCTAGGACATGCGACTGTGTGTGTGTGTGTGTGTGTGTGTGTGTGTGTGTGTGTGTGTGTGTGTATGAGTTAATTATTTTTTTAACTTTCGGCCTTGCCCCCTGTGAGTCCACTGCAGGAGCAATATCAGTGGTGCCAGAGACACCATGTGACCCAGCTTTACTCATCTCAGCTAAAGCAATCTCTGTGACACACACACACACACACACACACACACACACACACACACACACACACACACACACACACACACACACAGTATGAAACCACACAAATGGAGAGAAGAGCTAATAACAGTCTCACCTGATATACAGAGTCAGCAACGCCAAGGTGAAGGATCAGTAGAAACGAGAGACGGACAGAGGAGAGAGCGAAGAGCGAGAGAAGACGGAGAAAGTCAGGGGAAACAAATTTAGTTACTAGAAGAGTGCGCTCAGTAGAGTACAGTAGACCTCCGCCAGGGCGCATCTCCCCCTCTCCGGTGACCGGGACTATGCAATAAACCCAGTAGCGAACCGGTGACTCTTAAACCGTGGCCCTCTGACCCGCCTTCCGTTGTCAAGAAAAAGAAGGAGCAAACCAGCCCAGCTTACTGCGTCCTCTCCCATAGTCCTGCAGAAGTTACCTGACGGTTCCAGCTCTCAAACAAAAATGAAGACTAGTCCAGCCTCGGCAATGCAACCAGCAAACAACACAGAGACCGCGAGAGTAATCATCAAAACAAGAAACGGCTATTCCCCCCCCCCCTTCTGGCGATCTGGGGAGGGCTGCAGACTACCACATGCCTCCTCCGATACATGTGGAGTCACCAGCCGTTTCTTTTCACCTAACACGTGGGAGGATCACACTATTCTCCCCTGTTCCCCCTCCCCCCCGATTGACCAGAGGAGGCGCTAGTGCAGCGACCAAGACACATACCCCCATCCGGCTTCCCACCTGCAGACACGGCCAATTGTGTCCGTAGAGACGCCCGACCAAGCTGGAGGTAACACGGGGATTCGAAAAAATGGCTAATTTCTAAACAGAATGCAAATCCTCCTGACAAACAGTCGCATCATCACACAAGCAGTTCAGCGGAATATGGTGACAACGGGCTGGGGTGCAAAACGCATGACAGCCACCCCCTCCTACCACATAAAACCAACTGAATTTCATGTTAGCCTACACATCATGACGGCGCACACAGCCAAGCAACCATTAGCGACAGACACTTCAGACCCGTGGACAGCGAACAACGATCATGGCATTTTGGACCCCACCGCCACAAACGAGCAATATTGTTAATGATAAATATTGTGGCGAGCCGGCGTGGAAGAATACGTCGAGCGCTAGAGATCTCTTCTTAATGGCAGCTCCCCTGTCCTATACACTGCACGACCCCAGGAGTGCTCTTGTATTTACACACCAACCAGAACTACAACGACCCCCCCCCCGAGGTCACCACTGGAGTCGTCAGTCCAAGTCACGGTCCTACATTCAGTAAACAGTCATCTACCCAGTCCAAGTCAAACCCCCAAACAACAACAACACATCCCAACATCAACCAAACAACTGAACACATGTAAATTATAACAATTTCCACATGAACATTAACATTCCCATGAGCCCCTGCGCAGAGCCACCTACAGTCAGAGTGACCGCCTCCTCCGGCGGCTACATAGCATGGCACTTGAGGGGTCAGTCATCCTTGATGACCCCATCACCCAATACATAGTCCCTCAAATGTCTAGGGTGTTGTCGCTGGCGAACAGGCCGCCTGGGGCTCAGCAGGAAGCGCAACTGGGGGAGAGGCACATTGATCGGTGCATAGAGTGCTACGGTCGCCCCCGGCCCCAACAACAGGCGAAGCAAGGCAGCGATACGGGGAGAATCTGTCCTAGTGCAGCACCACCATGCGCCCCTGGCTGGGCATGCATACCTGGTACACCACCTCAGATAGCCAGTCCACGACCTCGCTGGACCCCTGCCAGTGGCTGCGAAGCTTTGGGGAAATCCCTTTCTTGCGAATGCGACAATACATCCCATACCTTGTCGACTCGCACACGAAGACCTGCCCAAGGCACTGTGGGTCATAGGCCCTCTTCTGCCACACTCCGGAGCCGACCCAGATCTGGTGGTTGCAGGAGTCGCAGTAGTGCACATGCAGCATCACGTCTCGTCGACAGCCAGGCCAGTAGAACCATTCCCTGTGGTAGTGGAGGGTCTTGGCGTTCCCATAGTGCTCAGCCCCCACCGAGCCATGGACCATCTGGAGAACCTAGGGACGGCGCACATGGGGCACCAATAGCAGAAAGAGGTCACTCCCTCATCTAGGAGTTTGCCATCTCCGGTACACCAACACATCGTGGAGCTCGAAGTTGCCCCCATTGAGAGTGGTACCTCATTGAGACTGGTAGGCCTTTACTTCAGGCCCCAGCGTTGACACCTCTGTCCACTCAGGGCGCCACCCTGTCTCCAGCCAGCCCCTCACCAGCACCACATCTGCCTCCTGCTGCTGCCCCAGTTACTGCGTGGTCAATGGGAACCAGCTCTCCTTGTTGCTTGTGGTCGTTCAGCCCGCCACTGTCAGCATCATCTGGCCCAGTTCCTCCCACCGCTGGTAGCAGTGGCACTTCAATGCGTCTCCGGGGATCTGTGCCGGCTGAGTGGTGGCTGCTCGGCAACTGGCTTGCAGGTCCCTGAGCCTGCTCCTCCCCCTGCCAGACCAGAGCGCCATGGTCTTTGTGCCGAGGGTGATGGTTGCATCTGACACGTTAACACGGGCTCCCCAGAGGGTCAGCAAGTCCAGGCCAATGATGTATGGGTCTTGGATGTTGACAAGCCAGAACTCATGCGCCAGCTCATGGTCACCAGCTGGACTTGCAGTGACTTCTTCCCTCTCATACCAGCCTTTTCTCCTGTCACCGCCATCAGCTGGGTGTTGGTTGGTGACCATGCCACCGAGAGTGGGCCGGTGGTGCCCGGGAGGACATCAGGTCGCCCCAGGGAAATGGTAGACCCCATGTCTACCAGGGCCCGGCAGGATCAACGGTCGAGTTGGCAGTCCAAATACAGTCCATTGGTGTCGCATGCATGACTCACATCGACTCACAGCGACAAGAATGACTTTCTGTTTTGAATGCAACCTAGAGGAAGTTGTTCCTTTATAACTTTTGCATTTTTTGGATTATCAAAATAGTTTTAATAACTTTGGATGACATCGCTGCCTAATCCGAGTCAACCGTACATGTGAGTCAAGCTTGCGCAACGTAAAGGATTTACTCAGCTTTATTATATTATGAAAGTAACGACAGAGGTTATTGTTTTTGGTTCATCCCGTGCTGAGATCAGCAGTGAATGACTAGCTGAATTGCAAAATACAATCGACTTCTCGTTTACTTTCAAGACTCATA
>NC_079229.1:29068112-29115612 GCF_029633865.1 Lampris incognitus
CTATTCTCCCCAGTTCCCCCTCCCCCCTGAACAGGCACCCCTACTGACCAGAGGAGGCGCTAGTGCAGCGACCAGGACACATACCCACATCCGGCTTCCCACCCGCAGACACGGCCAATTGTGTCTGTAGGGACGCCCGACCAAGCCGGAGGAAACACAGGGATTCGAACCGGCGATCCCCATGTTGGTAGGCAACGGAACAGACCGCTAAGCTACCCGGACGCCCGGTTGGCTTTGTTAATACCTAAACCTTGGGAGGGTCTCAGTCTCAGTGCAAGGTCAGGTTAATCTTTTCTAGTTCAGTCCCATCAATGGGAACGCCCCCTGCCCTCCTTGCAACCTTTTGCACCCTTCTAACCCGGTATCTGTTCGTCTGCCTGATCACTGTGAGGGTTTGAGTCTGCCCGTCGTGTGCCTGCGGTCTCTTGTCTTTTCTCCCTTATCCTCCTCTTTTCCATACTAGAACTACAGTGATGTACAGTCTGTGCTCCATCTTCTCTTCCCATTGACTCGGACCCTGGCCTCTCTGGAGACTTTAGTCTGGCTTCTGTCTTGTCTTTGTTCACGACTGCTTCCTCCTCATTTGTGACAGCTCCGCTTACACATATCCTCCTCACTTTGTACTCTCGCCCCTCTTTGTTGATGTGAGTGAGGTGCCCGGCTTTGCCTGCTGGCGTGAATGAGAGCTCTGTTTTTTATTAAGGCTCCGCGGCACTCGATTAAGGATGCTGCATCGGATGCTGCTTGCCTTTTTGTATGCAGTCCTGTCTCACCGGCCGCCGTCCAGGCGGCAGCCTGGAGGGGATTATGCGTTTGATAGCGTGCACGTGCACACGTGTGCGCGGCTAATCTCACAAACTACTGGACCCATCAGCCCCAGATGTTTTGCGCACAGTTGTGACTGTATGGTGAAGAACGTCTCGTGGCTGCAGTGATTCAAAAACGTTTGCTCTCGCTATCGCCGCTCCCTCTCTTCATTTACACTCTAGCTTGCTCGACCAACGCTGCTTTCCGATCCGAGCCAACCATGCGCATGCAGGGCTCACATCTACGGCTGAGTCAGATCCGGCAGCGGTAGTGTCAAACCCAAAATATTATGTATTTTGGGTTTGTATATGAGTCTTGAAAATAAGCAAGACGTCGATTGTATTTCGAAAATCAGCAAATAATTCACTACTGGTCTCGGCATGGGAGAACTGGAGGAACCAAAAATAACTCGCCTTATTCACCTCGGCGCCACGTGGAAGTGCCGTAGTCTCCCATGTTAAAACTCCGCTATAAAAATAACGTTTCAAGAGGAGGAGTAATCACAGTCACAGCTGGAAATCACCTCAGTAGCTACAATAACACACCTCCCACGGCTGAGCTATGTTTTCTTACCCTTGTTTTATGAATGAAAGCCAGTCAGCAGAGCGGCCATTCACTTTCCTTCATTTTGAATCATGAAAACCCCCGACAGTTTTCATAATTCAGTTTCGTGATGGTTTGCACATTTGAAGTCTTGAAGTGTACTAATCTCAGGAACTTCGTATTTCAGATGTGCAAACCCTGCTGAGGGTTTGCACATTTGAAGTACTAAGAGCTTTGAAATTCTGATAGCATCCCAGCAAACAAAAAAAAAAAAAACATCACCAGCACGTCCCCTAAAGGTCCTCTCCGAACATCCGGCAAATGTCATTGTGTAGGGTTTTCGTTACGTCACGGGGACGTTATTGTGAGACGTTCAAAGAATGTCCCACAACATCCCGCGACATCCCGGGAACGTCTAGAAGACTTTCCCCTAACGTCCCTGTAACGTCCTCGGGATGTTACAGGGATGTCCCACAATAACGTCCCCGGGACTTCATGGGGACATCTAGAGGACTTTCCCCTAATGTCCCTGTAACGTCCTCGGGATGTTACAGGACCATCCCACAATAACCTCCCCAGGACATCATGGGGGCATCTAGAGGACTTCCCCCTAACGTCCCTGTAACGTCCTCGGGATGTTACAGGGACGTCCCACAATAACGTCCCCGGGACTTCATGGGGACATCTAGAGGACTTTCCCCTAACATCCCTGTAATGTCCTCGGGATGTTACAGGACCATCCCACAATAACGTCCCCGGGACTTCATGGGGACATCTAGAGGACTTTCCCCTAACATCCCTGTAATGTCCTCGGGATGTTACAGGACCATCCCACAATAACGTCCCCAGGACTTCATGGGGACATCTAGAGCACTTTCCCCTAACATCCCTGTAACGTCCCGAGGACATTACAGGGACGTCCCACAATAACGTCCCCGGGACATCGTGGGGACATCTAGAGCACTTTCCCCTAACATCCCTGTAATGTCCTCGGGATGTTACAGGGACGTCCCACAATAACGTCCCCGGGACTTCATGGGGACATCTAGAGCACTTTCCCCTAACATCCCTGTAACGTCCCGAGGACATTACAGGGACGTCCCACAATAACGTCCCCGGGATGTCTAGAAGACTTCCCCCTAACGTCCCCGTAATGATTTTTGTATTAGCTTGAGCGCTGCATATTAGCTTTTTCTTCCATATTTGCTGTTCAGTTGACGTGGGCGCTGTGCTGAAGTCTTGTAATGGCAGGAAAAACACCGTTTTTGTCTGTCCGTGTGTGTGCGTGTATTTCCCTTCTGTCGGTAGGCGAAAAAAAGGGGTGATTTGTCACCAAATTCAAACACCAGAGAAGGGGCGATACGTATGCCTGGTCTGGTTTTACTTGGTTTTTTTGTGTTGCTTTATGGCTTAGTATTGTCCTTGAGTGTTTTGTACCGTCTGCCTCTCAGACTCAACACCTACTGTGTGCTTCTCTGTCCCGGGTGTGGAATTCCACCTCCGATTAGGTTTTTTGGGGTTCCCCCCATATTTTTTTCTGACGGGATTTTATGTATTTATTTGGCTTTTTCCTCCTTTATTTGACAGTGATAGTAGAGAGGGAGACAGGAAAGGCAGGGATGACATGCAGCAAAGGGCCCGGGCCGGATTCGAACCCAGACCACTGCGGTAAGGACTCGGCCTTATGGCGTACGTGCTCGACCAGGTGAGCCAACTGGTCCTTAACTGGATTTTCTTGTGTACATCTTTTCCTCATCCAAATGGAGGCTCCTCCCACAGAGGATTTCTTCCATTGTTATCTATTCTATCTACCCACGTGTCGCAGCTAGTGAGGTCCCGCGGGGCCATAACTGGGATTTAGGGCTCATCTAAAGCCATTTGACTCGAGAGAGCATGGGTTGAGTGTTGTTTCGAAGGAGCGGGGGTTGAGTGGGAGGTGCGGGGGCTGAGGACGAGGGGCGGCAACAAGTTTTGTTTTCATTTAGATTTGGATTCGGCATCGCACCGGAAACGGTGTGCGCCACCATGGACTAGCGGCTCTGTGGGGTTGGGGGGCATCTTGCACAGTATATCGTTGCACCTCCTGATGGGCCTCCTGTCATGTATTGAAAAAGTTAGCAGCATCATGCACAGTGTTGGGGAGTAACGGATCACTTGTAACGGCGTTACGTATTTAGAATACAAAATATGAGTAACTGTATTCAAATACAGTTACAATTTAAATTTGTGGTATTCAGAATAGTTGCATTCTTGAAATTAATGGATTACTTATTTTCAATGGATTACTTATTTTATTTTTCAATTCAATTCAATTTATTGTCATTAAAAACAATGTGCAGGCACGTGTTAAAAATGAAATGAGGGATTTTGGTGCCGATCTTATTTTAAGAGGATTGCGACACAGTGAAAGTGACACCTAAATGTTAGCTCAGCAGTAAATTCAGTGAAACTGTATGCTACATTTTCATCTTTGTCTAAGGGTTTTCATTCTAACAGCTATGGAAATAAAGAAAAGGACGTGGAAAAGTCCTCTTCTCCCTTTTTTTTTTTACCAGATAAAAAATCACAACTCTTTTGTGTTTACATACTCTTCTAGCCTTTGTTAAAATATATTTAAGGTGACTCAAATGCATTCAGCCAGTTGGTACAACAGAAGAAACAGAGCAGTCTACTCGAGTAAGTAGTATTGTGTGAATGCTACATATGCTGTTACACAAAAAGTAAGAAAATATTAAAGCAATCCAAAGTATTTCGAATACGTTACTCGCATTGAGTAATCTAACGGAATACGTTACAGATTACATTTCATGACATGTAATCTGTAGCGGAATACGTTCTAAAAGTAACCCTCCCAACACTGATCGCGCACTTCAGAGCCTCAACCCGCACCCAATAACCTCCTCACATAACATGGCTCCCATGTTCCCCCCTGTTGGTGGAGGAGAGCCACGTCACCGCCCATCTCACGGCACCCATGACAGATAAGAGATGTGAGATTTATAAAGTATGAATCCTAAGAATCTGTACCTACCCCCCGTGAATGGGGACGGCGAGGGAAAGAGGTAGCTGATAGACGGTGTGAAAGAGACCAAGTGTGAACAGAAAACACAAGCAGCAGCATATAAGGTAACTAACAAGCATCTTGACGGACACACACAAATACACACACGCATGCACGCACACACAAACGCACACATCCGAGACACGGGCACATAGGCCCAGGTAGTTTTACGTGTCTGAGAGACGGTCGGCCATGTTGGTGTTCCCCTCTCTGGCTGTCACATGGATCATCCCACTCTGGCCAGATGTTGAGTACATCTGCACCAACATCAGGCTTTGAACGCCTGCTGCAGGCCTCACCTGCTGTTGCTGTCGACTCTGAGACCGTCTCAGACAGGGTGCACGTCGGCTCCTGCACATGATCCCATTTGATGTGAGACATATGCCAAGAATTTAGGTTGATCCAACGGCGACCCATGTCGGTGCTACTAGCGACCCATGTCGGTGCTACTAGCGCCCCATGTTGGTGGTAATAACCTACAGTTACCGGCCTGCAAACACCAAAGTCAGTGTTACTCTATGTACGTTATTCCAGAATTAAATTGTCACGGGTTCGACTCCCCGTGTTGCCTCCAGCTTGGTCGGGCACCCCTACAGACACAATTGGCCGTGTCTGCGGGTGGGAAGCCGGATGTGGGTATGTGTCCTGGTCGCTGCACTAGCGCCTCCTCTGGTGGGTCGGGGAACCTGTTCGGGAAGGAGGGGAATAGCGTGACCCTCCCACGCGCTCCGTCCCCCCTGGTGAAACTCCTCACTGTCAGGTGAAAAGAAGCGGCTGGCGACTCCACATGTATGGGAGGAGGCATGTGGCAGTCTGCAGCCCTCCCCGGATCGGCAGAGGGGGTGGAGCAGAGACCGGGACGCCTCAGAAGAGTGGGGTAGTTGGCCGGGTACAGTTGGGGAGAAAAAAAAAAGGGGGGGGATTTAAATTGGACAAATAAGCCAGATTCATTCAACAAGTTGCCTTTTCTTTCTTTTCCTTTTTCAGTTTTTGCCCCCTTCCCCCCCCCCCCCCCAATTGTATCCGGCCAATTACCCCACTCTTCCGAGCCGTCCCGGTCTCTGCTCCACCCCCTCTGCTGATCCGGGGAGGGCTGCAGACTACCACATGCCTCCTCCCATACATGTGGAGTCGCCAGCCGCTTCTTTTCACCTGACAGTGAGGAGTTTCACCAGGGGGACGGAGCGCGTGGGAGGGTCACGCTATTCCCCCCGGCTCCTGAACAGGTTCCCTGACCGACCAGAGGAGGCGCTAGTGCAGCGACCAGGACACACACCCACCCACATCCGGCTTCCCACCCGCAGACACGGCCAACTGCGTCTGTAGGGACGCCCGACCAAGCCGGGGGCAACACGGGGATTCGAACCGGCGATCCCAGTGTTGCCAGGCAACGGAATAGACCGCGGTGCCACCCGGACGCCCAACAGGTTGCCTTTCCAGTGAGTTTGCACGTTGTAAGCCTTTTACATCGTACTCTATAATGGGACACTTCACTGATCCCTGAGATTAGACCAGGGCTTCAGCTGCACCGCGGCAGACGTTCACAAACGCGGGAGCTCGAACCCACGTCCTCCGCTCGGACACCAGCGTCTCCGGCCATTCGACCACCCTGCCGCCGAGTTATTATGGCGGCGGCGGCGGCAGCGGAGTTGGGTATTGTCACACAGCTCAACACGGGGGCAGCATGTAATCCCACCGGCTTTACGGGAGAGCCGCGGCAGCATCGGCGCCGCCCCGTGTGACCGCATATATTTAACTCGGGCGCCCTGCGGCAACGGGGCCCGGACCGCGAGACGGACCCGTTGATCATTGCCTCGCATGTGTTCCGGCGTTGTAGCAGGGGGGGACTTTGATTTGACTGGCAGGCCGAGTCAGAGCGGCATAATTACTGACGGCGAGGGTCTGCGACAAAAACCCGGCACAGCTAGGGCCGGACATGGACGGCGAGCTCGCCGTGTGCCATTCATCTCAGCGGAGGCGGCGTCTTCAGACGGGCTCACATCATTCAACCGCGGACGCAGAGCTCGCTCGGGGGAGGACACTGTGTGTGTCTGTGTGTGTGTGTGTGTGTGTGTGTGTGTGTGTTGTTGTCCTGCTCTTCTTTCTCTCACCGCCTGCCACGTGTTGCTCTGGCAGACCGCCGACACCAAGGGGGGAGTAGAAAGAACGGAGGAGAAAGTGAAAGGAACCGAGCGAGAGAAGGCGCGAGGCAGACTGGGAGGGGTGGGGCAGGGAGAGAAAAACGGGAGGGTGGGGGGAGGGGTCGGAGCACGTAGGAGGGAGAAATCGTGAGAGGACTGGAGAAAGAGGGAATTGGGAGGCGGAGGAGGAGGAGGAGGAGGAGGTGTGGCGGCGGGAGAGACAGATGCATACAAACAGGACGGTAGATGATGGCTGAGGGTGTGACAGATCCGTGCTGGCATCCATCCCGCCGCTGCAGCGGGCCTGACATTAACACGCGTGTCGAGCAATTACGGCCCAGCCACGGTCAAAGAGCCGTAAATCAGCAGCGGGCGCGTGAAACCTTCTTCCACTTCATTATGCGCTTCCAAATATTGATACGGATACATAAAGCCGTCCCCGGAAAGGTCAAGGGTGGAGGAGCCTCGCGCTGAATTCGTACAGCCCCGAGGGGTTTCTGATGAAAAACGAGGGGGAATAACGACGCCGACTCGACACGAGCCTCACATTTAACAGCTTCTCGAGGGGCGTTCGTCCATTTGGGTACGTGATGTCCCCCCGTGTCCGAAGTCCTGATTTGGCCACTGATGATCGGCCCGGTCAGGTTTCTGCTGCTTCGCCGCGGCACACTCGTGGAAGAGGAATTGTTTAGAAAATGGTGTTTGGCTTTTTTCTTCTTCTTCTTCTTTTCTTTTCCAGCGACCAGAGGGTAGAAAGAAAGACTTTGGGTTGGCCCTCTCCAATGAGAAGAGCGATCCTCCGGAAGCAGGGAGGTATTCAGTTGCTTGCTCAAAAGCATGTGGGTATATCAATAGGTTGAAGCCAGAACCTCATCCTGCAGTTAAAGGATGCTCTCTCTCTCGGGCGTCCGGGTAGCATAGTGGTCTATTCCATTGACCAATACGGGGATCGCCGGTTCGAATCCCCGTGTTACCTCTGGCTTGGGTCGGGCGTCCCTACAGACCCAACTGGCCATGTCTGCGGGTGGGAAGCCGGATATGGGTATGTGTCCTGGTTGCTGCAGTAGCGCCTCATCTAGTCGGTCAGGGCACCTGTTCGGCGGGGGGGGGGCACACGCTACGTCCCCCTGGCGAAACTCCTCACTGTCAGGTGAAAAGAAGCGGCTGGTGACTCCACATGTATGGGAGGAGGCGTGTGGTAGTCTGCAGCCCTCCCCCGGATCAGCAGAGGGGGTGGAGCAGCGACCGGGACGGCTCGGGAGAGTGGAGTAATTGGCTGGGTGGAAAAAAAGGGACGCGCTACTCACCAGCGCCCCAAATAAGCCCGTTTAAACAGTTATATAATAATATTTTCAGTCTGCAATAACCTGCTCGAGAAAGAGGGGGCGCAGCGGCCTTGGCGTCGCCAGCTTGGATCTTCTCCAGAGGTCAAACGCTGCAGGAATATTTTGAATGCTTCAGTGCAAAGAATCAGTCTTTGGTTGGTTCTCTAACTGGAGGATGGCCTTTTTGCAACACCTATAGGTCATTTTTTATAGTTATGTTTAGCTATGTAAACCCCCCCCCCACCTCCCCCCCAGGTAGATTTGTCAACATAACTGCCAACCACCATTCACCGATCCATTCTTTACATCAGCTTAATCCGATTCAGGGTCACGGGGGGTTGGACGCCATCCCAGCAGGCATACTTGCCAAGGAATTAATCATAAAATTCAAAAATTTGGATTTGCCAGGGCAGATTGATGCCGAATCCCTTATTTGATGTGCATTGTTGTAAATAAGCCACGGCTTCCTTGACGGTGACGTTATGTGACATCCGTGTTTGACGGTGTCCTTTCAGTGAGAGCGATAACAAAGGAAACAAAAGAAGGAAAGCAGTGCCTCAGATTGTGTGCAGGATGTGCCACTGTCTACGATTCCCCCGCTTGTGCCGGGCCGTATCCAGAATCCCCCACAATGCAGCTGGTCAGTAAAATACCTCATAACCGATGTGCGGGATGGCAAAAGCTGCAAAAATAACAACCGGGTCGTGAAAAGACGGAATGATCCTTTAGCGGTTGCAGTTGACCCATTTGTATGTGCCGAACGTGTCGTTCCCCTGCCATCTGCCCCACACAGAGCCACTGTTGCCCACAGCCCCAATTGATTCTGACTGGCTGGACACGCAACTCATGAGCCGGCCAGACACAAGGAGGAGCATTCAGGCTCTGCCAGCACTTAAGCAGGCTCAGCTCCAAAAAAAAAAAAAAACCCCCAAAAAAACACACTTGCACGAAAAAGACAACCTGAGATGAGATGGATGACGAGGGAAAGACACGAACAAATAATGAGCTGCATAATAATTGGCAACACATCTGTTCGTCGTTTTCCTGAACTTTCGGCTGTCATAAAACCAAAACCAAACTGACTAATTAAAAACAGGTTAAATGGTTAAATGTAAATGTGTCTTTTTTTGTGTGTGTGGAGTCAACGTGCTCACTAGTGTGGGCAAGCGCTTCAGTGGCGGTGCCTAATTAAATCTGGGTTTGCCTGCACACAGCAAATGAACCTTGATGCACAATGTGATGTCATTAAATAATAACAGAGCAATGAATAGATGAATGGATGGGTAGGTGGACCGAAGGATGGTTGGATGGATGCATGGAGGGATAGATGGATGGATGGATGGAAGGATGGGTAGATGGACCAATGGGTGGCTGGGTAGATGATGGATGGAGAGATTGATGGATGGACAGATGGAAGGATGGGTAGATGAATAGATCAGTAAATGGACTGAAGGATGGATGGATGATAGATGGAAGGATGGGTCGATAGATCAGTAAATGGATAGACAGATGGATGGGTAGATGAATGGATGGAGGGATAGATGGAAGGATTGGTAGATGGATAGATCAGTAAATGGATAGATAGATGGATGGATGGATAGATGGACCAATGGATGGCTGGGTAGATGGATAGATGGAAGGACAGGTAGATAGATCGGTAAATGGATGGATGGATGATAGATGGAAAGATGGGTCGATATAGATCAATAAATAGATAGACAGATGGATGGGTAGATGAATCGATGGGTAGATGGACCGATGGATGGAAGGAGGGAGGGATAGCTGGATGGTTGGATGGATAGACTGGTAAATGGATGGATGGATGGATGGATGGATAGACTGGTAAATGGATGGATGGATGGATGATGGATGGTTGGATGGATAGATCAGTAAATGGATAGAAGGATGGATGGACGATAGATGGAAAGATGGGTCGATAGATCAGTAAATGGATAGACAGATGGATGGGTAGATGAATGGATGGAGGGATAGATGGATGGACAGATGGAAGGATTGGTAGATGGATAGATCAGTAAATGGATAGATAGATGGATGGATGGATAGATGGACCAATGGATGGCTGGGTAGATGGATAGATGGAAGGACGGGTAGATGGATAGATCGATAAATGGATAGATGGATGGATGGAAAGATGGGTCGATATAGATCAATAAATGGATAGACAGATGGGTAGATGAATCGATGGGTAGATGGACCGATGGATGGAAGGAGGGAGGGATGGATGGATGCTTGGATGGATAGACTGGTAAATGGATAGATGGATGGATGGATGGAGGGATAGGTGGATGGTTGGATGGATAGACTGGTAAATGGATAGATGGATGGATGGATGGATAGACTGGTAAATGGATAGATTGATGGATGGATGGATAGACTGGTAAATGGATAGATGGATGGATGGATGGAGGCATAGATGGAACTATAAAACATGGAAATGAATCCCCTTTAATTTCACTGCCAAAACACAATTGAAACAAACACACACACGCATACATAGACAGGGATACACTTACATGTGGGTGTACACACACACACACACACACACACACACACACTACAAACAGCTGGCTACTGACAGGCAGTGTCAACCCTTCACAGCCCCGTATCTCTTCACAGGAAACGTCATGCGTGACCGTGGTGAGGCTGTTAAGTGTGAAGTGCCCTCAGACAAACAAAGAAAAGTTGTTTTTGTCTGGGAGTCAGAGGACAGCAGGCAGTAAACAGGAAACGAGAGGGCCGCCGCTCTCTCTCCGACACGGGGGGGGGGGGAGACAGGGTGGGATGGCCACCCTGTCTCCCCCCCTGACTGGATGTGTGGCTGCAGACACACATCCAGTTAAATCACTGGACAGCTTCAGCATCAACTGTTGCTCCTCGTGCAGTAAATCTTTACGCACAACGTTCACGATCTCAGTAATTTAGCAGAAGTTCGGCAGGAGTCATCAGAACATTTGGCTCAGGCCGTGAAAGATAAGCTCAGTGTCATTATATGCAGTGATGTGATATCGCGAGATAACAGGCTAGATATGCACAGTCAGAAGCAGAGTGACTGCCTCATGTGAGCTGCAACAAAAACAAATGAACAAAAACAGGTATTTTGTTGACTTAATTGTGCATGATCTGTCATAAAGTCTACATGTACAGCGGTGATTCGAACCTGACTCGACGAGTAGCTGGCCAGCCACGACTGAAAATGTACATCACTCCCTGGAGCCACAGCTCTTGTTCCCAATGTGCAGTCTAACTCAAAAGACCAGGTGCACCCAGGTCTCTCTCCTGCCAGGCTCCTTTACTAGGGTTTTCGGTTTAATAACTTGGTAGAAAAATAAAGACACACTCCGCGAAAGCTCCTAAAACTGTCTATATTTGCATCAAAACGAGTTTTAGATCAATCGCACGTAAAAAACGTTATAAGAGCAACCTAAAACGACCATGGGCGGTCAAATTGACCGCGCATAATTTGCACGCGATCGTGCGCGTCGTTTGTGACGTGTGTTGGTCGCGTCATTTCCGTCGCGAAGTTCACCACTTCTGTATGCTGTCATGGAAACACGCCAGCGTCCTCCAGCGGAGGAGTACTTACAGGCGTTGGACGGCGGCCATTTTAGATTGTTTGAAAAACAGTACTAAAGTTGTTAAAATGTTAATTGTTGTGTCAGTCGTTTCCTAACGGACATGATGCCATATGTAATGCATTCATACCTCAACTGGGTATTTATCTTGACGGACTATAGAGTTTAAAACCAGCCGTCATTCTGACCGCCCATGGTCGTTTTAGGTAGGAGTGAAATCCCGGTCGTTCTAGTGCTAACCACAGCAAAATATCTACTACTACCACTACTACTACTACTACTACTACTACTACTACTACTACTACTACTACTACTACTACTACTATTACTACCACTACTACCACTACTACTACCACTACTACTACTACCACTACTACTACTACTACTACTACTACTACTACCACTACTACCACTACTACCACTACTACTACTACTACTACTACTACCACTACTACTACCACTACTACCACTACTACCACTACTACTACTACTACTACTACTACCACTACTACTACCACTACTACCACTACTACCACTACTACTACTACTACCACTACTACTACCACTACTACCACTACCACTACTACCACTACTACTACTACTACTACTACCACTACTACTACTACTACTACTACTACTACCAGAACTACTACTACCACTACTACTACCAGTACTACTACTACCACTACCACTACTACTACTACTACTACTTTCGGCTGCTCCCGTTAGGGGGCGCCACAGCGTATCATCCGTTTCCATCTCTTCCTGTCCTCTGCATCTTCCTCTGTCACACCAGCCACCTGCATGTCCTCCCTCACCACCTCCATAAACCTCCTCTTTGGCCTTCCTCTTCTCCTCTTCCCTGGCAGCTCCATATTCAGCATCCTTCTCCCAATATACCCAGCATCTCTCCTCCACACATGTCCAAACCATCTCCATCTTGTCTCTCTGGCTTTGTCTCCAAACCGTCCAACCTGAGCTGTCCCTCTAATATCATCATTCCTAATCCCGTCCTTCTTCATCACTCCCGATGAAAATCTTATCATCTTCATCTCTGCCACCTCCAGCTCCGCCTCCTGTCTTCTCATCAGTGCCACCGTCTCCAAACCACACAACATAGCTGGTCTCACAGCCATCTTGTAAACCTTCCCTTTAACTCTTGCTGGTACCCTTCTGTCGCAAATCACTCCTGCCACTCTTCTCCACCCACTCCACCCTGCCTGCACCCTCTTCTTCGCCTCTCTCCTGCACTCCCCGTTACTTTGGACAGCTGACCCCGAGTATTTAAACTCATACGCCTTCGTCCCCTCTACTCCTTGCATCCTCACCATCCCGCTGTCCTGCCTCTCATTCACGCATACGTACACCACAGCAAAATACGCTTTCATAAAACCTCTTCCTAGTGCTGCGCACACGTGTGTGTGTGTGTGTGTGTGTGTGTGTGTGTGTGTGTGTGTGTGTGTGTGTGTTTGCACACGTGCTGTTTCCATGTTCCCTGGCAGTCCTGCTGCGGAGACCTAAACATAGCGGTGCTGAAGTGGCCGAGGGGGTCTCTACCATCACCGCTACCGTTCCCCAACTGGGACCAGTATACACAGGCACATGTTGCTTAACGCCAACCCTACTGTTAACTCTGTGTGTGTCTGTGTGCGTGTGTGTGTGTGTGTGTGTGTGTGTGTGTGTGTGTGTGTGCGTGTCCATGTTTAACTATCCTAATGTGGACCAAATGTCCTCATTAGGATAGAAAAACCAGAAACCACCTACCTTGTGTGGACATTTTAGAGGTCCTCACAAGTGAAAGGGTGTATTTTAGGGTTAGGACTTGGTTTTAGGGTTAAGGTTAGAATGAGGGTTAGGTTAAGGTCAGGGTCAGGGTCAGGGTCAGGGTTAGGGTCAGGGTTAGGGTTAAGGGCTGGGAAATGAATGTAGTCAATGAGGGGTCCTCAGAAGGACAGTGAGACGAGTGTGTCTGATTGAGTGTGTGTGTGTGTGTGTGTGTGTGTGTGTGTGTGAGGGAAGCACGATATCTGCTGGAAGACTGGAGGTGGAGGCGCCGCCCTGCCGCTGTGTTCTTTACCATTAACCAGGCAGCCGCCGCGCCAAGGCGGCGTTTGGTCTTAACACCCGTCCTGCTGGACCCGCGGCGCTCTTTGTCTTCTCAAATCTACGGCAGAGGACTTGGCAAATGAGCCCTGAGCCCTGTGAATAAAGCAACAGGGGAGGAGAGAGGTGGAGAGCGACAAAGCCCACGCCCCTTCAGTTCGCCCTCCCCGCTATAGGCCCCAGCGTCTGAAGGTGCTGCGGCACTGTGATTGGAGCTGACGGCAGCAGCCAGCAGTCGCCTGCGCCGGGGAGAGAAAACCCGTTCTGGCTCGGCTCCGGAGGGGCTTTAGTCTGGCATCTGCAGGACACTGCTTTGTCACGTGTGTGTGTGTGTCACACACACACACACGTGAGGACGGGGAGAATAGCATGATCCTCCCACGCGCCACGTCCCCCCTGGTGAAACTCCTCACTGTCAGGTGAAAAGAAGCGGCTGGCGACTCCACATGTATGGGAGGAGGCACGTGGTAGTCTGCAGCCCTCCCCGGATCGGCAGAGGGGGGTGGAGCAGAGACCGGGACGGCTCGGAAGAGTCCCCCAGCTCGCGTCACCTCATCCATGCTTGTTTTCGTTTAGCTTCCTCCTCCTCCTCTCAGCCGCGTTAGCCGGGATATACAGAATAATACGACCCGGCGTTCTACGCAGGCGGGGAGGTCATTAGTCCGAGATGAGGGTTTGGCCAGGTGACATTTCAGCCAGCCCAGTCAGTCAGTCATTCCTCACTAATGAATATGTTAGTGGCCGGCCAGAGAGAGCCGGTGTAATCCTCCTCTCCTTTTATCACAGGAGAGCAGGCCGTCACCGCCGTGGCACCCGTTCAACACTCTGCAGGCCCAGACAAACAGGCTCTGCCAACAAGATGGAGTGTTTATGTATTTCCCACCTCTCTGTTAATATTCAAATACCTCTGCTCGCTGGCACTCCAAACAGTGTGTGTGTGTGTGTGTGTGTGTGTGTGATTTTTTTGTTTTGTTGCATGGCTGTGGTACTCGCGGCCCTGTTTTCGTATGATATCTCCTCCCGCCGCCCGCCGGGTATTGATGACAACTCAATAGGCCCTCTTGACCCGCTAGCTGTAATCATCATCATAATCCACCCACGCCGCGCCCTCCACTCGCCTCCTCCACCGGCGCCCGCTGACGGCTGCATCACCCGTGAGCTCATTAATGCCTAGTGATGAGTGAAGCCTTTGCCGTGGCAGAGGCAGGTCGGCGGATATTAATTAGTCCGGCGCTGTTTATCCAGATGCACTATTCAGTCGTGTAGGTGGCATTTTTGGGTGAGGGTAAGAAGGCTGGTAGGGGGGGGGGGGGAGAACAGTCAAACAAAAAGAAGAAAAAGAAAATCCGGGTTGAAGCGCTTCATTGTTTTCCTCGATCCTTTGCGATCTGAAGCTAATCGTACCGTTTACACATTTATATCGGGGAGCCGACTTTCCTCATCTTGAGACGAGGATATCTTATTCAGACCCACAGTGACTGTCTGAAGTGCAGGCATCACAAATAGTGTCACCCCCCCCCCTCTTTTTTTATTTCAATTTGCGGTGCACATTGCCAAACACTCAGCATGGATCTCTCACAGGTAAGCACAAGGAAATGTCATTTGCTTTTGCCACCGAGTGTAACGATGATACACGATGGAAACGGCTAACGGGGCCGCCAGCGACTGACAGAGTACCAGGGTCACTTGTGCAAAGAAAAATAAAAAAACAAACCATTAAAGAGTCAGCTTTTTGCTGATGAAAATCACTTTGAACACACCTTAGCCTGACAGACCCTGTGTATATCAGGGGATTGGGAGCCATTGGGAGTGCTCACAGAGTGTTGCGCAACTCCAAATTGGGGGGTGGGGTGGGGGGCGATGCTCCAGAATAAGGGAGGTATCGTCTTCAGCTGTAGTCTTCACTGTTGCACAGGCTAAAGCTGCAGGATCTGCACACTATTCAGGTGCAACAGGGCCTCCAACTACAGTCGCCTATTGGTCTTTCGGACTTGGGCCGCTTCCGAGGGCAACGCGACGCCGGGCGCCATCTTCCAAGGATCCTAGGCGTTGTTTACGAATTAGCTAGCACTTTAGCCACCGTCTTAGCCATATGACAGAGTTACATTTGCCTTTACCCTTACCCTTACCTCACTGAGATGTTTAAAGAACGGGATGGATTTGCGTCTCGCTGCTGCAGCCCAGGCCATCCTGCGCCTCTTGGTTAAGTCCCCTATATTCTTTCCTTCATTTCTCTTCCAAGAAGGGAAAGAAAAAAAGCGTAACCCATTTTCGAGTTTAATACCGGAGCGATCATGGGATTTGCTGTGGCAATTGTGCACGCAACAGGAACGCCCAACCATCTTGCCCGTGTGCACTATCTAAGCTAATATAGAGCTATATATACAATCTAACCTAAAATATATATATATATATATATATATATATATATATATACCTAACCTAAAATCTTACCAGAGAGAATATGTGATCTTAACGTTAATTTGAAAACATATTTGACACACTAATAGAGTTAGTAAGACAAATCTGTGCTAACAGCTAACAACAATGATGAACGTTACTTGGAAGATGGCGGCGTGTCACATCACGACCGAAAGACCGATTGACTGACACGAGGGGCCGAGCTAATTGCTTGCCATTGCCCATGCACATGCAGCCCAAGTATAACTGGTTTGAACCCCGGTGAATGATAAGACCTAAGGGAAAATCGTAGCCTAGCTAATGACAGAAGACATATTGTGCTGCGGCAGGTTGGCTGGGAGCAGCCAAGTATCGATACTGAAAGTGGCTGCGGTGGCTGCAGTCGATGAATAAAATATTTCAACGATGTGCAATTTGCGGCTGACATTCAAGTGCACTGAATGTCTTCTCGCGGAAGAAGTGACTCGTACTGAGGAAGCATATAGACTAGGAGATGAGTGGTAATGCTGTATTAGGCCTGTGACAACATTCTGCCAGACTAGAGACAACGGGGGAAGTGTACTCGGTTTAATTAACAAATGGGTTTACAGATACCTGCTTGTCGGCAGTGGCACTCTGCAGAGGGCCCCTGCAAGAGCTGCTGTAAATTTGAGGTGCGCTACTGGGAGCCATAGAGTGTGATTAATCCGAGCGCATAAGAAAAACAGAAATTTCACAGGAAATTACCATGCCACTGGCTAGTTGGTATGCACAGGTCTGTTTAAATATGTGCTTCATTTAATGATAATTGATTGAAGTGTTTTGAACATTGAACATGTGGTAGGGATCCTCCTGTGAATGTGCAAAGCTCTCTCTCTCACCCCTCCCTCCCTCCCCCTCCCCCTCTCTCTCTCTCGCTCTCTCGCTCTCTCTCCCAAGCTTTCGGCTTCTCTACAGAATTGTATTTTGTGCTTGACTGAATTAGGTGATCATTTTTTTTATCTTACATGCTGCCGTGGCTTCTGGAGTTTCTAGCTCCTAGGAAATTGGAGGGGAGGAAGAAGTTGAACATTTATCGCATGCCGAGGTTAATCTCCTGAAATGGTTGGATTTGGTCAGGGAGGAGGTAGAAAATCCATGCTTGCGCTCGCAAACTGCATCGCAGATGGGACTGCAAGTCCTGGGTGTTTTTCCCTTTCTCTTTCTTCAGTCTACCCTTTTACTCTCCTTCGCTTTGTAGAGGAAGTAAAATCTGCGGCGCTGCAGGCCGGAGACGAGACAGAGTGGCAGCGGGTGAATGAAGGCGCCAGCTGTACTCCTCGCTCCCGGTTGTTAATCATATGTTACGCTAAGCTATCGTCTTAGGCCGGTGCTGTTAGTGCTACAAACGCAACAAAACAACAACAACAAAAAAAACCCCTTCATTTTTGTGTTTTGTGTCTTGCAGCAGTGCCAAAAATGTTAATAATAAAATCAAAGAGGTATTTTGAGAAATTATGAGCGAGGCTTCGCCCGGGCTAGCCTCCGCTTTCATCAAGTACGCCGCCACAAAGGCCTTTACTTGAATACTCGCCATGACTCCTTTTGCACTCTGGAGTGATGTTGCCTGAATGGCTTTTGTGGCCGATTCCTGGTTTTATTCCCCGTCTCTAAATGGTCTCAAGCATCTCGGTGTTAAGATTTTTCAGGTGACATCGACCTATGGCCTACAAAGCCTCCTGCGCGTCCCCGGCATTGACGGCACCGAGAGTGTTATTCACCAGTCCGCGCTGTCCCTGGCGCTCGGCATTGTCGGATACCTCTTTGCAGAGCAGCGGAGAGGCGACCCTTTGTAAACACATTCTTGAACAGACAGCTGCTCGTGGAGAACTTCAGATTAAATGGATCCGGCTCAGAGATTTATACCCCGTGCTTTGTGGCATTTGCAAATGACTGCCTCCGTAGCGTCGGAGTAATTCTGCCCTGTCATATTTGTCTTTGGAAATTGTAACAAATTACGGTGACTCACGCCAAGAGAAACTCATCTCGACTATTTCCCAGCTTCCACCCCTTTTCCTTTCACGTTTCTCCCCCCCCCCCCCCCACTTTCGGACCAGGGAGATAAGTTGCCGATGGAAAGATGGTCGGGCCATCCGTTTCCCGTGTGTGACAAGGAGACATGTTTCATTCTGCTTCATGCAGCGATGCTATTCTCACTTTTCTCTCTCCAGCTCTCTCTTTCGCTCCCTCTCATCCTCCTTTTCTCTGTTCTCCTCCCCGCTGTCCCTCTCTGAACTCCCCCCAGCTTTCACCTTTTCATCATTACCCCCCCCCCCACCACTCCCCCTATTCTCTCACTCTTGTTCTTCCTTTTCTCCTCCCTTTCCAGAGGGATGCCTGTCAGCATTACTCAATCCGTCAGTGTAAGGGACAAGATAGGGGTAATGGGGGTAGAAGTGTGCATGTGTGTGTGTGTGTGTGTGTATGTGCACGTGTGCATGTGTATATGTGCATGTGTTTGCATGTGCATGGTGCATGGTGCATGTGTGTGTGTGTGCACGTGTGTGTGTGTGTGTTCGTGGGCCCATGTGAGGGTGTTTTCACTGCAGACATAACTGCCATTCCCTTTCCCGCTCCTTACTAATGAGGTGTGACTACCGTCTCGCGGAGAACTGGACTGACGATTGTCAAATCTGTGCAGAGCCTGTGGGTATGTAGGCGGATCTTGAATCAGCCCAACCTTCTGCATGTACTGTAACGGTAATAACGCTAGTCCCGATGCCTTAGCTGTCATAATGAGCGTTTAGCTCGCACACTCCCGGCCTATTGTCTGCATGTTGTGTTCACTTGCACTTTGGCTGCGTAGCCGGTAGCTCCGTTGCTCAACTACAGAAGTGCCTGTGTGTACAATATCCTCTCTCATTAAGTCGGCTATAATGTTTCCCCCAGGCAGGAGTCACACGTAATGTGAGGCGGTCTCATTAAGGCCGTCGCGTCAGTTTCATTTAGAAGCTATCTGACAGCATTATGCGACTCTCGGAGTGCCAGGGCCCTTCCGGCCCTCTCCCAGCATGTCCAATGACTTATTCCTGCTTTGCACTTCACATTTCCTTAACTTTCACTCATTAGGGTTGTATTATGAAAACATATTCCCCGCAGAGGTCTCCCAATTTAATCTTTTGTTAAACGTGTGTGGTACAATTGTAATCTAATAAACCTCATTAGCGGGAAATAGGGCTTGATGAGGACGAGGGGATTTTCGAGAGTCCCGCTAAAAGCCCTGCTTTGGCCCTGAAATAAATTGCTGATCAACTGCCAAGTCACGGCTAATTGCTAAAATAGTTTGGTTTGCTCCGACATTACCGAGAGGAGAAGGGGGGGGAAATTGCACTAGGTTTAATCATTTATGCTAACAACGGTGGTAAAAATGTCCCAAAACCTAGCCTGCGTATTCATTGTTGTGACATGGTGAAAATTAACAATTCTGCATGCAGCCATGCAGCCATGCAGCCATGCAGCCATGCATCACGCTCGTTGTCATTGTGATTTTGCTACGTTTCGATCAATGCGCTGTCCATACATCCATCCATCCATTATCCAAACCGCTTATCCGACTAAGGGTCGTGGGGGTGCTGGAGCCTATCCCAGCAGTCATTGGGCAGCAGGCTGGGCGACACCCAGGACAGGCTGCCAGGTCATCACAGGGCCCACACACACATTCACACCTAGGAACGATTTCATACGGCCGAGTCACCTGACCTCCATGTCTTTGGACTGTGGGAGGAAACCGGAGCACCCGGATGAAGCCCACACAGACACGGGGAGAACATGCAAACTCCCCACAGAACATGACCCGGGACGACCTCCAAGGTTAGATTACCCCGGGGCTCGAACCCAGGACCTTCCTGCTGTGAGGCGACCGCGCTAACCACTGCGGCACCGTGCCGCTGCCGTCCATACAGACCTCATGCAATTATCAAATCACGTAGTCCTTGTTAGTTCGGTTACAGTTTCAGTCCTTGAGGTTGGCAGTAATCGAATAGTACAGTAGTTTAAGCAAATTACTTTCAATTGCCTCCAGAGAGAGGGGTGAAAAATTAAGACATTATCACTATTGGTTTAAATTGATTAGAAGTGGAATATTACACCGTCGCAAGTCAAAACAACCCCGAGGCGTGAATGGTAATATCAACACAGTGGCAGCGTTACATTCGGTGCTATTCGTCTCCGTTTGGGGTCCCTCGCTTCTTCATACGCGTCCAGTAAAAAGCTCGAAAAAGGAAGAAAAAAAAAAAGGAAACTTTTAAGGAAACTCTGTTAATTTACAGCAAATGTCAGCGAGAGGCCCGGCACAGAAAGGGAAATGAAAGGCTGGAGGGGAAAGGTTGCCTTGAGTGGCGAGTTTAAGGTGCTCATCCAAATCAAAGAGAAAATGTGATATGAGACGAACACGAGGAGGTGCCGAGCGGCGCACGCGGGCCGGTTATCGATTTGTTCTTAGGGGCGTCCGTCATTGCAGACTAACTCTTAATCCCTTGATGTGATTATTACCGAGAGCGGCGGAGGCCTCGAGGGAACAGCCACCGCCGTGCTAGAAGAACAAAAACAACCTTTCTGTTTCTTTGTATGTTTTCATGTATCTTTTATCTGCTCTCGTGTAAAGCACGCCGCCTCGCATTTTCATGTCTGTAACGTGGATTACAAGTGAAGATGTATTGAAGCGCAATTCAGGATATTGGGGAACACTGTAAAGGTCATCGAGTACGTCAGTGTTTAGAATGATAACAGTGAGAGATCATTTTACCACATGTTTGTGTGCGTGCAGGTGCAACTTCTGCATGCGCATGTGATTTTTCTGCATGTGCATGTGATTTTTCTGCATGTGCATGTGATTTTTCTGCACGCCCATGTGATTTTTTCTGCATGCGCATGTGATTTTCCCGCATGCCCATGTGATTTTTCTGCATGCCCATGTGATTTTTCTGCATGTGCATGTGATTTTTTTCTGCATGCGCGTGTGATTTTTCTGCATGTACATGTGCTTTTTTTTCTGCATGTGCATGTGATTTTTCTGCATGTACATGTGCTTTTTTTTCTGCATGTGCATGTGCTTTTCCTGCATGTGATTTTTCTGCATGTGCATGTGATTTTCCTGCATGTGATTTTTCTGCACGCCCATGTGATTTTTTCTGCATGCGCATGTGATTTTCCCGCATGCCCATGTGATTTTTCTGCATGCCCATGTGATTTTTCTGCATGTGCATGTGATTTTTTTCTGCATGCGCGTGTGATTTTTCTGCATGTACATGTGCTTTTTTTTCTGCATGTGCATGTGCTTTTCCTGCATGTGATTTTTCTGCATGTGCATGTGATTTTTTTGCATGCGCATGTGATTTTTGCATCTCTCGGCACGTGCGTGCAGGGAGAGAGCTGAACCCTTGCAGGAGGATTTCTAATGCTTGGCACAGAAACTGGCAGGTTAGTACAGAGAGCTCCTTTTGGCTGTTATAAAAGCACATTAAATGCAGTGGCGGCTGGCCAGTACAGGGCGCCGGGGCGCCGCCCCCTTCAAACATCAAGAGGTGAAAGTCTACTTAAAGGTGTTAAATGTAATTTAGTTGTGTAATGCAAATAATTATGAAATAAAAGTGGTTTTCAGTCTGTGAGCGCCTGTCAGCAGCCATTGAGTATTGGTTCCTATTGGTATTTGGTGGGTTTCTGTCTGAGTACATATACTTCCTGGGTGAGGGGCGCCGGCCCGAATGATACCTTATGTAAGCCCTCGAGCTTTTGGTGAGCAGGTGACCTGAGGCCGCCGTCTGATTGGTTTGTTCAGATTTTCCAGGGGGCGCAGTTCTGTGCGCCCCAGACACTCCCGCTTTTACCGGCAGCGGATTGGTATTGTTTTAAAGGTTTTTTTTGATCTAATGTGATTGGACAATTTTTGCGGCTGTCAATCATGTTCACACCCACCACCACGCCTCATCTCGGCTGTCAATCATCCACCGTGTACGACCCCTGATAAAACCTATAGGCTATGTTGTCCTTCTTAATAACTCTGTGACCGTGTGGACGTTAAAGCAGCTGTCAGGTGTGCTGCGCCAAGGTAAATTGTGCCCCCCCTCCCCCCCCAAAAAAATGTTTTTAGCACCAGCCGCCACCAATTAAATGCAGTTCACGTTAGCACTCTTTTTTGAGTGACAAGCGGCCAAGAAAACATTCATAGGGGGCGACGGACCGCATGTGATACTGCTGACGACACAAGCCCTGCACTTCAGTCCTCTTCTCACCTGCCAAGACGGGCAATTTTCATTGTTGTTTGTCCCCTTTACCCTCTCTCCCTTGCACCCGTGACCCCATGACCCCCCACCCCGCCATCTCATTCCTCTCTTCATCTCTCACAGTTTCTCAACTTGACCTTCCTCTTCCACTCCTTTTTTTTTTTGTGTGGAATTTTCCCCCTTTTCCTCCCCAGTTGTAGTATCTGGCTAATTACCCCACTCTTCCGAGCCGTCCCGGTCGCTGCTCCACCCCCTCCGCTGCTCCGGGGAGGGCTGCAGACTACCACATGCCTCCTCCCATACATGTGGAGTCACCAGCCGCTTCTTTTCACCTGACAGTGAGGAGTTTCGCCAGGGGGACGTAGCGCGTGGGAGGATCACGCTATTCCCCCCTGTTTCCCCTCCCGAAAAGGCACCCCGACTGACCAGAGGAGGCGCTAGTGCAGCGACCAGGACACATACCCACGTCCGACTTCTCACCCGCAGACACGGCCGGTTGTGTCTGTAGGGGGCGCCCGACCAAGCCGGAGGCAACACGGGGATTCGAACCGGCGATCCCCGTGGTGGTAGGCAACGGAATAGACCGCCACGCCACCCGGACGCCCTTCTCTACCGCTCCTTTTACCCCTGTTCCCCCCCCCTCCCCTCGTCCCAGGGCCGGGCACAAGTTACATCGCTCCCGTAATGGAGGGAACACAAGCCTCTGGCAGTGCGCTATTAGCCAGGCTGCTTATTTGTTAACGGGCTGGATTAATGTGTTGTACTTGATAGGGGAGGCCACCTGCTCGAGTGGAGAAGGGTATTCGCATGCTCACCACTTCGCTCACTAATTTGCCTCTGAGGATGATTGCAGGTTTCTCTGGCATGATAAAGGCACCTGCCCCATCTCTCTCTCCCTCTCTCTCTCCCCCTCTCTCTCTCTCTCTCTCTCTCTCTCTCTCTCTCTCTCTCTCTCTCTCTCTCTCTCTCTCTCTCTCTCTCTCTCCCCTCCTATGCCTGCCATACCACTCTCTCTCCATCTTTCCCTGTCCCCTGTCTTTCTTTCCTGCTGTCTCTCCAGGCACATAAGTGAATGGTTAATTTCCTCTCTCGAGAGACCCTTGACCCCCGAGGTGCCTTGACTCCTCAGGTCTACAGCTGACCGGCATGCTAATGGAGCAGATGCCTCTGTCCACCGGGAGCCCTCTGTCCGCCACATGCCGCCGTGTGCCGCGCCGAGCACCAAAGATCACAGAGGAAGAAATGGTTGTTTCGCCGCCGTCCCCCAACCGCAGTGATTTTTACCTCTTTTAACTTGAATAAAAAGGTTAAAATTGTGCGTCGCCCTTAACCCCGTGGCCCTCAGTCTGCCCCATCGAATGACGGAATTGGTTAATTCTTGCTGCATAGGTTTTAGTTGTGATGAATATTCAGCAGGATTCAACACAACGAAGTAACTGACTGGATCCATGATGCAAAACGAACACGCTGTTTTCTGAAAGGGAGGCCGGGGAATGATATTGCCAGTCCAGTCCAGTCCAGTCCAGTCTCAGCAAGAGTTCACGTCTGACTGCAGAGTCAGACTTGACCACTTCGAGGATTCAGGACGCCATGCCGTTTTGCGTTGACTCGCAATCCAATTTGTTGTGGGAGCGAAAAGACGGGACGGTGTAATGCGTACTGCTTCATGGCAGAATCGATCATTAGCGGTAGCACTCGAGGACGCTTGTCTTCGATACGAGAGGACGTGTTAGCAAAAGCAGCCCGTTAGCATGGAGGCAACCGTGAGGCCCTGAGGACTTGCAGTTTTCCGAACATGGGGAGGGGTTGTGTGGAGCTGGGCTTGTTCGTAACAAAAACATACACAGACACACACATAGAGCCCCCCCCCCTTCTCCATCCACACACACACATGCACACCTGCACACACACAAATGCAAGCATGCATGCACGCACACACCCACACACACCCACACCCACACCCACACAGGTGATGTCCCAACACAGTGTCGGGCGACCCGGGGCAGCGCTGCTACCATGTCAAGGAAGAGAAATGATCCGTGAATCCTGAGGGAGCGACCAGCTAATGTGCAGCGAGCTTTATGTCCCTGTACAGCCTGGGTAGGTGACATAAAAGCCCCCACCTCTCTATTCACATGTTTCTGTTTCTTAACTGCACCTTTAGTCGAACTGGGGTGTCTTCAATTCCCTTTTCCCTCTTTAACCATCGCTTAAAAATGGCTGAAATATTGAAGCCGCCACGGCATTTATCGTGGTGGCCATTTCACATCTGAAAGTCACATTCGGTGATTTCCTTTACCGTGTCCCGGCAGAAGTCCACGGCTAAAAGGGAAACCTTTTTACACTATATCACAGTACAGTATATCGGAAACTGTACGCCAAGTGTTTCTGTTGAACATCTCACACCAGCAAGACCAACGGTCTGACCTCTGGAAATATGAAGACTTTTTGTACTGTGATGGATCTGAGGCCATGATGAGACGAAGGAAAGACACCGAGAGCAGGAGGAAGTGAGAGAGAGAGACAGACAGACAGACAGAGAGAGATAGGGAGACAGACAGAGAGAAAGAGAGACAGACAGACAGACAGACAGAGAGACAGCGAGAGATAGGGAGACAGACAGACAGAGAGAAAGAGAGACAGAGAGACAGAAAGAGAGACAGAGAGACAGAGAGACAGAAAGAGAGACAGACAGACAGACAGAGAGACAGAGAGACAGAGAGACAGAAAGAGAGACAGACAGACAGACAGAGAGAAAGAGAGACAGAGACAGAAAGAGAGACAGACAGACAGACAGATGGACAGAGAGAGATAGACAGACAGACAGACAGATAGAGACAGAGAGACAGACAGACATAGACTGAGAGAGACAGACAGGCAGACAGATAGAGACAGAGAGAAAGAGAGACAGACAGAGAGTGAGACAGACAGAGAGCAAGACAGACAGACAAAGAGAGAGAAAGAGACAGGCAGACAGACAGATAGAGACAGAGGGACAGACAGACAGACAGACAGACAGACAGACAGACAGACAGATAGAGACAGAGAGCAAGACAGACAGACAGACAGACAGACAGAGAGAGAGAAAGAGACAGGCAGAGAGACAGAAAGAGAGACAGACAGACAGACAAAGAGACAGACAGACAGAGAGAAAGAGAGAGACCGGAAAGATTTGAAGGGAGCTGAATATAAAGACAGAGAGGGAGCTGGGTAGCGGCAGAGTGGGGAGAGAGAGGAGAGGAGAGAGAGGGGGAGAGAGAGGAGAGGAGAGGAGAGAGAGGGGGAGAGAGAGGAGAGGAGAGAGAGGGGGAGAGAGAGGAGAGGAGAGAGAGGGGGAGAGAGAGGAGAGGAGAGGAGAGAGGGGGAGAGAGAGGGAGAGAGAGGAGAGGAGAGAGAGAAGGGGAGAGAGAGGAGAGGAGAGAGAGGGAGAGAGAGGAGAGAGGAGAGAGGAGAGAGAGGGAGCCGCGGCTTGCCGGTGACAAAGCGCCTCCTCCCCGCGGCTACAGCCATCATAAAAAGCAGTAATAGAGTGAACACACATTTTCATTAGCTATTGATTCATTTCCAATTCTCCATTAATTTCGGGGGGCCATCACCACACAGTGGCCTTTCTCCTCCCCGGGCTACGTTGCTCAGCGCCGCCTGACATAAGCGTGGTAATTACTGAGCTGCCTCCCCGCAAGCTGTTCACAGTCTCATACAGCTGTAAAAATTGAATGAGTATTTCTAAGAGAAGAATGAGAAAAAAAGGGGGGGGGGAGACGGGAGAAATTGCTAAAAAAAAAGGAGGGGGGCGGGGGGATCAAAAGTATTGTCTAACGTTGGGATTCCAGTGAAGACGGAAGTGCGCTGTGTGAAGAATGGCCTCTTGTGTCATTTCAAACTGCAGCAGCTCTGGCGTCTTCACAGCACACCTGAGGAGCCGCCGAGGCTGCTTACCTGCCCGGTTTCCAATAACGGAGGCCAGTTTCCACCAGCGACTAGACTCCTTCGTTTTGTTGGCTTCCCCGCCGAGCCCAAGCACAAGGAGGCGAACCCAATGCTCATGTGGACTATACAGTATTAACAGGGCCCTGATGTACTCTGACTAATCCCAACTGTAACAAACTAGGAGCTGGCAGATGCAGTGGGGCGCGTGTGATGCCGGACCGCATGCAGGGCCACGATTATGACACATCAGGATGTATCGGATCCACGAACTGGGATTCTGCATCGGGCAGGTCAAGCACCCGTCCACGGGCAGCGGAGATGTGACGGGCGAGCGCGTCGGCCTGCGAGCCAGAGGTCACGGAGGTGAAGGTGAAATGACAGACCGGTAAGATATCGTACCTATCTTATTATATTTACATACAACCCCCCCCCCCTTTTCTCCCAATTGTACTGCCAATCACCCCACTCTTCCGAGCCGTCCCGGTCTCTGCTCCGCCCCCTCTGCCGATCCGGGGAGGGCTGCAGACTACCACATGCCTCCTCCCATACATGTGGAGTCGCCAGCCGCTACTTTTCACCCGACAGTGAGGAGTTTCGCCAGGGGGACGTAGCGCGTGGGAGGACCACGCTATTCCCCCCAGTTCCCCGTCGCCCCTGAACAGGCGCCCCGACCGACCAGAGGAGGCGCTAGTGCGGTGACCAGGACACATACCCACATCCGGCTTGCCACCCACAGACACAGCCAATTGTGTCTGTAGGGACGCCCGATCAGGCCCGAGGTAACACAGGGATTCGAACCGGCGATTCCCGTGTTGGTAGGCAACGGAATAGACCGCTACACCACCCGGACGCCCATTCACATAGTAACTTGTTCACGCACACAGAGGAGGAGAGACCGCTTACCTGGTCAAGTCGGTTGGCAATGAAGACAGTCGGTTGGCGATGAAGACAGTCGGTTGGCAATGAAGACAGTCGGTTGGCGATGAAGACAGTCGGTTGGCGATGAAGAGAAAAGAAAGAAAGATAAATTAGTTTTTTGGTTTTTTTCTCACACTCCACATCAACAGATCAGGATTAAAAAGGCGCTTTTGACGTGACTGAACAAATAATACATATATTAAGACACATACAGCGCTGTCTAGTGCAAAGGTGCTCGCATCAGACAACATTTAAAATGCATCAACTTGCCTGTAAAAAAACCCCCTCAAAAATCACCCATTGCTATCTGTCCTAATCGGTCTTGTTCCCTTCCCCTCTCAAAAACGCAAGCATCAGGCAGCCTTTAAACCTGCACGGAGAGGAGGACACATGTTTAGTAGGCGGGGAAACCCAGCCAAACCCCCTTCTTCTTCTGCTTCCGGCTTGCCCTCTCTTTCCCAGGGTAGATTTTATAGTTTCCAGCAGTAGCCTGTGAGCATACAGCACCAAATGGCGGCCTCGACCAATCTGCTATGGTCTTGTCAAGCCGCATACTGATTTGGCAAAATTTTACATCGGCTGCCCTTCCTGACACAACCACTGACCCTATGGACGGGGGCACAGGTAAAGCACTGGATGCCACCCCAGTATTCATGGACTTGCGCTCACGCCTGTCGCCATAACCTAGCCAAACCTGCCATAACCTAGCCAAACCTGCCATAACCTAGCCAAACCCGTCATAACCTAGCCAAACCTGCCATAACCTAGCCAAACCTGCCATAACCTAGCCAAACATGCCATAACCTAGCCAAACCTGTCATAACCTAGCCAAACCTGCCATAATATAGCCAAACCTGCCATAATATAGCCAAACCCGCCATAATCTAGCCAAACCCGCCATAACCTAGCCAAACCCGCCATAACCTAGCCAAACCCGCCATAACCTAGCCAAACCTGCCATAATATAGCCAAACCCGCCATAATCTAGCCAAACCTGCCATAACCTAGCCAAACCCGCCATAACCTAGCCAAACCTGCCATAACCTAGCCAAACCCCTGCACAGAGAAAACAACACCGCTATTTCTTTGTGTTGCAGACTGAATAAAATAATGGCCTTAGACAACATGACGCCACCCGTTGGTTTGTGGACTACCATTTTGAAGCATCAAGTTTGGCCTTTTGCCGTTGCTATCTTCGTTTTTTGAAACCGGACGTGACCATATTTGGACAAGAGGGTGGAGCAGGGGCGGAGTAAGGGGTGGCCCTGACTGAGTGATGGAAGTCTAGCGGATGGAGCGTGAAAATTTGTCCACGTAGACACCACGAGCGATGTCGCCGTGCAAGGAGGGGATGAAACTTTTTTTGTTTTTGGTGCCGCTTGTTATTTCGCCCTGTGCAAACGAGTGTCTAAGTTATTTATTAATACGTAATTTTCTTAATTTAACTTCCTTAAATCCCTTTCATGAATTAATGGCTGGTGTTACTGCTGACTGGAGAGGAAACGGAAACGTCGAGGACGTCAACGTCCATCTTGACCAATGAAAATAGGTTGGAGGGGGAGCAAGTGCACAAAACTTGACAAGAATAGTGCCAGGGCGATCGGCTGCTCACTGACACACACACACACAAACACATGGAGGAGGAGGAGGAGGAGGAGGAGGAGGAGGAGGAGGAGGGTGGGAAATCTTCACTGGGGGCAAAACTGAAACAATGTGATGTTCACTCGTTCGCATCACGTCCAGTTACAAGACCAACTCGAAACGGCTGCTTCACATGAACAATATTAGTGTAACCCATGGATGGATTACTGAACGGGCCTACCGGGCCCAGGCCCAGGGGCCCAAGGTCTCAGGGGGCCCCCTAAGCCAGAGCCTCTGCGTGAGGTCGCTGTTATTATCGTTGCATTTCTTGTCGCATAGTGAAAGGGCTTAGTCAGTCGTGTCGGTATCAGAGCCCCAAAAGTCCTGCTGAAAAACTGTGGGGAAACCACAGGTTATGAACAGCATATGAACGGTGTCATAGTTCATATGCTGATGGCACTGATTGTGTGTATGTGCGCTGTAAATCCTGTTGAGGTACAGGTGAATTTAGTCATTGTGCTGTTGGCTGCAAGTCAGTGTACCTGCCCTGCTGTGGGGGGGGCTGTGCCCAGGGGCCCATTTTCTCATAATCCGCCTCTGGTTTAAGTCAGACATTCGCTGAATTTTTAAATTTTTTTTAACACTGATAGATTATCAACCGGCCAATCCACTACCCTCCACTCCTCTAGGTTCATCTATCACACTGGCTGCCTCCTATGGTCCCAAAAAGTTGGGGGGGGGGGGAAGGGGAAAACAAACAGCAAAGCAAATCAATTACACGTAAAAGAATCATGTCACCCGTCAAATAGACACTGTTCAGAGTCCTTCTCCTCCTCTCTTCATTTCTCTCCTCCCACGTTGCACACTTTGGAGATTGAATTTTGAAAACCTTATACATTATTAACACCCTTTGGTGCTCCCATCAGTTTACGAGGTGGAATCTTTCCCCTCCTTCTCTCTTCTCTCTCTCTCTCTCTCTCTCGCTCCTCTTACGAGACGAAATCAAATAAAGGCGTTTGTTTGCAGCCGAGCTCCTTAAAAGGGGGCCTCCTTTCAGGCCTGATGGCTGGAGTGCCACTTGACTGAGTGTGGCCGCAAAGGAAATTGAGCAGGGCGCCTTGTTCCGCGGCATTACCAGGGCGAGGCGGATGGAGAGCGAGCGGAGTGAAGCCTCCACCTGTATTACACGTCTAAGTCGGTCACAAAAGAACCCCACGACGTAGGGGGGGGGGGGGCTTAAGGCGTAAGCCAGACGGCACTACTCGGCGCTAAAAACGAGAAAAGGAAAGAAAGGGAAAGGAAACATGAAGAGTTTTCATATCCGCTCAGATTAAGGGTGCAATAATGATGGCGTTGTCAAGGAAACGAGTGCCACGGCGACACCTTAATCTGGAGGAATATAATTGGAAAAAGGGGAGATAAACATCTTTACATCCGAGTGTGTGATGTGCTGTGCGGCCTCTGAAGGGAGACGCCTGAGCACTCATTACTGGAGTTATTGTGTGAATAACTTTAATGAGCGCATATGGAGACGTGGCCTCGGGGGCTAGCGGAGGGAATTCGGTGTGGAAATGGCATTCGGGGGGTTTTTTTTCGTGATAAAGTAACGATTAAAGAAGGTCATTTAATATCAGTGTAGTCCACTTAAAAGTAAGGAAACGGGGGGGATGCAAAAAAGGGCTTCCGTGTATCTCCCGGGGAGAAGTACCGAGATTTTGGGTTTGCTCCCACATCAGAAAACTGGTGGGTGAGGCCACTGCAGCTCCAGATCCAACCGGGTCAGCCCTATGTTCCCTCGGCCCTGTGGGTCAGCTGTTGGAATAGGTTAGCTATCCGGTGAGATGAGGTTAGGGTCCGGTAGAGGCGGAGGTTAAATCGGGTTAAGGTAGGTTTAAGCAAGTTCAGTGAAATGGGGCTGAGAGAACAGAAGCACGCTCCCAGTCCAACTACAGTTGTACCTTTCCTTTTTTGGACCCCCACCCCACCCCACAATTGTATCCGGCCAATTACCCTACTCTTCCGAGCCGCCCCATTTGCTGCTCCACACCCTTCGCCGATCCCGGGAGGGCTGCAGACTACCACATGCCTCCTCCGATACATGTGGAGTCGCCAGCCGCTTCTTTTCACCCGACAGTGAGGAGTTTTGCCAGGGGGGCGTAGCGCGTGGGAGGATCACGCTATTCCCCCCAGTTCCCCCCCCCCCGAACAGGCGCCCCAGCCGACCAGAGGAGGCACTAGTGCAGCGACCAGGCCGCATACCCACATCCGGCTTCCCACCCGCAGACACGGCCAATTGTGTCTGTAGGGATGCCCGACCAAGCCAGAGGTAACACAGGGTTTCGAACCGGCGATCCCAGTGTTGGTAGGTAATGGAATAGACCGCTACGTCACCCGGACGCCCTACAGTTGTATCTTTTCAACTGGAATCCAAAACACAAGACAAGACATTGTAGGAAACAGTATCATTAGCAACTCAGCCCCCTCTAAATAAAGAAAAAGAAGAAAAAACTGATAAAGAACTGTGCAAAAATGACAAGCAAATAAGGAAGAACTCGAGAAATCATAGCCATCTCCCACCAATTATCTTGTTAATTACAAGCCATTGTGAAGGGCTCCCACTGTCGACTGGCTCTCTGATTATATACTGCGTTTGTCCCCACTTTGAAGAGCCTAATCAGTAATTACTACCTACAGCTGCAGCTCTATATGAAACGCGCTCGGCCATATTGGGATGACAAAGAACTCCGGGCAATTTGGGAGAGTTTGGGCCCGTCCTTCCCGATGCACGTTTAGTTCAGTCTGCTCACGTGGTGACTTCCAAAGACCGCTGGCTTGTTTGGAGGTCAGATGTGACGCTCTCACGTGACACTGCAGGCAGCGCTTACTCTTTGACTGCCCTGGAAAAGTCGGTTTTGAAGTACTGCTGTTATTGGTGAACAATGAACAGCATATGAACATATGAACAACAATGGTCCCAACACTGAGCCCTGCGGCACTCCATACCTAACCTTCAGTAATTGTGATTTGAAGTTTTGAATTTGTATTATTTGTAAAGCGCTTCGAGTGGCTGTTGCAGCTAGAAAAGCGCTATATAAAATGCAACTTGATTGATTGATCGATTGACTGATTGATATATATGAGTGCACAGACGCATGTATTCACGTGCAAAAAAACACACTCTGATTCGTGTGCGATCTGCAACACTCAAAGTATTGTGTGTTTTTCAGCAGCCTATTAATGTGTACTGTTATAACGTGGTTTCTTTTACCTTTTTCCTCTATTGCACAAAACGTGACAAATATAGCTACGCTCCCTCACGTAGGGCTCTGTCCTCAGAGGCCCTTGCCTCAGGGAAGCCCCAGAGGCTTCAGCAGCCATCCCTTTAGCTGGACTACTTTGTGGCCACAGAAAAGGATCTTCCTCTGACTGTTAAAGAGGTATAGCTGCCGAACAAAAAGAAAATGGACATTTCGATTGTCAGATACCTGGTGGAGCAGTCCCCCACCGCAGGTTTAAGAGCTTAATTGTCCACAACTAAAATTAGATACGATTCCACTCCCAACATGGAGAACACTGCTAATGAGCTTCACACCTCAAAACTGAAGTAAAACACAGGCTGGGGCGTCCGGGTAGCGTAGCGATCTATACCGTTGCCTACCAACACAAGGATCTGGTCGGTCGGGGCACCTGTTCGGGGGAGTGGGGGGAATAGCGTGATCCTCCCACGTGCTATTTCCCCCCTGGTGAAACTCCTCACTGTCAGGTGAAAAGAAGCGGCTGGCGACTCCACATGTATGGGAGGAGGCATGCGGTAGTCTGCAGCCCTCCCCGGATCAGCAGAGTGGGGGTGGAGCAGCGACCGGGACAGATCGGAAGTACCATTGGGGAGAAAAATGGGGAGAACCCCCCCCCCCCAAAAAAAGACACAGGCTTGAGCTCCGCGGGTAAATCACACTTCCGCTGTGACACACGGACATTTATTTCAAGCTCAGAAAATGTTTCTCCACCTCACAAGTATGCTAAGTGCAGATCAGCGGCATCTCAAAGGGAAGAACTGGTAGCTCTCTCTTTGTGGGCTGTGTCACACTCCATCCATCACACCCCAACAAAAGACTGTTGAACCTTCCGCTAATCTGAACAAACAGACCCGTCGTTTTCCTCAGCTGAGCGTTCCTCGAACGGGAGCCTGTGAAGGAAAACCCTGAATGACTGTCCTCGCCGGGATAAGCCGTGCATATCAATGGAGCCGCTCTTATAAGGAGGTAGTGAGGGAGAGGATCACCTCTGATATCTGAGGTGGTGGTGGTGGTGGTGGTGGTGGGGGGGGGGGCAGGTTCCACATGGCTGTCACCAAGGTCAGCGAAGGTCGGGGGGGACATTAGGCCTGATGACTCAGCCCAGATGGCTCCGCCGATATGACTTATGGGGAGAACGATTCTGTCCTCTCACTTGCTCTCTTTCTCCCCATCGCTGCCTTCTCTTAGCCTCCGTCAGCAGAAGATGACGCGAAGCTGCAGCGATTTACGCCCGGCTGCGAAACACCGGCTTTGTTTTCAAGTTCACTCTGTAGGTCATTAAACGAGCTGACTTGGTTTTATGCCGCTTTGAGGGTTGCTACGTTAAACGATGGCCGCCGTACGGAAAGCAGACACGCCGTATACCAGGAAAAAAACGACACCGGCCTAAACTGAAGCGGGTCTCAGTGCGCCAGAGTCGCATTCGGAGTCACTAAACGAGTCGTTAAATGTACAGGAATTAAGTCGGCTTGGCATTTATGCACAGAAACATGTGCGCATCTATTCCAAGAGGAATTGACCCAGTAACCCTCAGGTTTACAAAATAAAATAAAAATAAAAAAAATTTTTCTTAACGGCTAAACATTTTGGCTAACAAGCAGGCACACTCGGTGACTTCAGTGAAAGTGGCCTTGATTTGCTCTACTTTGTTGTTTAACTGCAGGTTATCGTTCTGACGGTTGGCAGTCGTGCTAAAGCCTAACCATCTGTAATCTGGCAAGTGCACCGAGTGCAGGTTATAAAGGGAAACGGGCCTGTACTGCAATTAGCTGTGAAATTAGCAGTGCAGACGAGCGGGTTACAGTTGAACCCGTGCCACGGTGATGGTTAACCGTGGGTGTGGGGGGGTGGGGGTGGGGGGGGACAAAACGATAAATTGTATAGTGCAAATACAGATCGCGTGGCTTCCAGACCAGAGAGGTTGGCGGGCGAGGTTCGTCGCTCTCAGGCCCATCGCTGTCAAACCACACACGTGGAATGTTGGGAGGTTTGAGGGGGGGTCCAGTAGCGAGGGGCGGGCGGAGAAATGGATGGACGAATCAAAAGAGGGGTGATGAGGGGGGGGGAGGGGGGTCACTTCAGCCGTTCCGATGAAGGTACGAGAGGCGGACAGGTGGAGTGTTAGGCATGAGGAGGCGAGAGCATGCAGGAACAACCTGGGGAAATGGATGGATAGATGGCAAGGAGAACATAAAGGCGGAGAGGAGAGGAGAGGAGGAGAGGAGGAGAGGAGGAGAGGGACACCGCTTCAGTAGTTCCACTTGACAGCTGAGTGAGAGGGGAAGCGGAGTGGCTACTCCATGTAATTTGTTAGCGGGTTCATGATGCATGCACGCATGACACCACACCAAGCCTGGTGAGAGACAGAGAGAGAGAGAGAGAGAGAGAGAGAGAGAGGGAGAGAGAGAGAGAGAGAGAGAGAGAGGGAGGGAGAGAGAGGGAGGGAGGAGTGGGTATGGGGGGGGCGTGTTTCAATGGTGTGTTTGAATTATGGCCTACACGGCCCCCCATAGGCGGGGGGGGGGGGGTTGGAGAAAGACTTCTCACATGGACCAGGGCACATGAAGGAAAAAGCTGACACGTGAGAAGAGACAAGTGTTTTCCCCCCGTCATCGACCAGGACCACCCGGCAGAGACGGAGACAAACAGACCCCCCCCCTCCCCCCCATCTGACGACGCCTTGCATTACTGTGTCTGTATCGGCACGCCATGGTGGCGAGCACTTTTTGCTTCTGTTGTTTCCCTCCACAGCTCCTGCTGGCGGGCTGTGTGTGTGTGTGTGTATGTGTGTGTGTGTGTGTGTGTGTGTGTGTGTGTGTGTGTGTGGGGCAGGTGCGTTTCATCCTGGTGCACGACGCTTTGGGTGCACCTCAGACATAATTTGCTGAAGCTTATCTGAGATGCCGGGTAGAATGACACAAATCTGGGCGTCAGCCCACTAATAATGAAGCTGGTGATGTGGGACCGTGTGTAAGAATTTTTGTGTGTGTGTTTGCATGTGTTTTTTTTTTTCATTTGTGTGTGTCTGTGTGTGTGTGTGTGTGTGTGTGTGTGTGCGTGTGTGTGTGGCTTGTTGATATGGGACTGAACCAGGATGCCATGGCAGCTGTCGGCTATAATTACCTGGGAGGCCAATCACACACACACACACACGCACACACACACACACATACACACACATACACACACACACACACACACCTCTTCTGATTACCTTGTAAGGCGAGAGGTTTGTCAGATTAGTCCCCATATTTACACCAAAGACTTGTTATTACCGAACATGTGCTCGATATTCCGCCATGTTATACTTTGTAACTCTGAACATTTGGAACAAAATCTCTTTCTAAAGAACACTTCCGGCAAATGCCGCCACTTTAAATATCCGGCCACGCGGTGATCGCAGACACGACTGGCTTGATGTATTTGTTTTCAATTTCAGGGGGAAGTCGTCACGCCGGCGAGGCCGGCATGGCAGGCAAGCTGGAATAGCACGAGACATTTTACGAGACGGTGTTTCTGGAGCGCAAGTCTGAGACCGAATGACTCCATCAGTGTGTTTCGAACAGTCTGGCCCGTCTGTGCCACACACACACACTACTAACACACACACACACACACACACTACTAACACACTATCCACAGGCCTCCGAGCCTTCTTTCTCATTAGATCACACATGCATGTAAATAATCACACGTACACACACACACATATGCACACCATTCCACAAACCATCACCTCATGACTCCTGATTCGCACACTTTTCCGTGACCAACATTAGCATAATGAAATGCACTGTTATTCATGTGCCATCCAAGTCTGCAGGACCTGAAAATCAAGTGCTCGTTAGCGGCCCGGATCTCTAAACAGATCATCAGGCACTCGATATAGGGACAGACACACAACAATGACTCCCTTTCTCAGGCACGATCCAGCCATCCCCCCCCCTTTTTTTCTCTTCTTCTTCTTCTTCTTCTCACCTCACTTAAATGCCAGCCATTTGCAGAAAATGATGCAACCATTCTCGGCGTGCACGCATGACAACGCACGGCGGCATAATTTGCCATTTCTATTATTAGAGAAAGCGAAAAGAGGAGAAAAGGGGCTGAGTTAGAGCATATTGAGGCGGCGGGGGGGGGGGGTGTGAGGAAAAAAATTAACATCAAAATTCTGCGGATGTGACAAAGTACTGTAGAAGTAAAATGACAACGAGGAACGGAGGCTGGGAGTGAAGGGGGCAAAATGGAGATGATGATGGGGGGGGGGAGAGGAGAGGAGGGGGGGTAGAGGATGGTGGATGGGAGATTGAAAGAGCAAAGAGGTGTGCAGTGGTGCTGGCAGGGTGCAGGGGAGAGGGATGGAGGGGTGGGGTGGGGGGGGCTCTCGTCTCTCCAGCCATGCCTGTCGATGTTCCCTGGAAAGCCAGTTTCCCATTTGTCAGGGGGGTCAGGCGTGGAATGCAAATGGCGGCGGCGGCTGCTGTCTGCGTGTACCCAGACTGGCTAATGGAGGTCTTGTCACAGAGAGGACTACTTCTTAATGAGCTCACTTTAAAGCCTTATTAGGACAGTAGGAGAGGCCAGCGCCGTGATTACCCCGAGCCGCAACCTTGTTATGTGCCGGTTAGTAAAACAGACAAGTGGAGTTTTGCTTACAGCTTGCAGGGGCTATTTAGACTAGATTAGCTTGCTGGGGGAAAAACAACCAAAAAAACAAAAACCCACCCGCAGCCGCACGCGGCGTCAGCTGCTCGGCCAACTCGCGTGCGCCCTCGATGTGTTGACTGGCGTTTTTTGACGTGTCACGTGAGCGCCAGTGGCGGAAGCTCGCAGACGCGCAGCGCCGCCACGGACCGCGCGCCCGGGGCCCTGCTGCGCGATAAGGCAACTTGCATTTGCACGTGCGGCGCCGAGAAAGCGTCACAAACAGATTAAACGTCATCTACAACCGGGGGGCAATACGTAGATCATCCCTGCTGCCCAGCCCGCCCGCCTGCCCCTCTCGCTCCATCAGCCGGGCCACTCTGGGCCCGGCGAGCTCGGTACACGTGGGGGGGGGGAGAGAGGGGGAACGCACCGGGCTTTGTCTCCGTGGGCACGCCTGCACAAGGAGAGGAGGATTTCTCGCGCTCTAATCCTCCTCCTCCTCCACCTCCTCCTCCTCCTTTACAAGAGCAGCCACTTTCCGGGGCCATTGTGGACGGCCGTCTCCCTCCATTTACTCCCCGCACGACCCTCATTCCCGCGAGTTTAACGCCGCCTGGCTTCCGGGGGGGGGGGATTAGCACGTGACGCGCACCGGCTAGCGTGGTAACAACATTGACTACAGAGCCCGGTGTCACTCATCTCTCCCGTGAAGGGCAGTTCGCACTTGTGGAGCTTTTTTTTTTTTTTGGTGCAGTTCGGCACGTGGATTTGTGCCGATTATTATTGTGTTGGTGCATTTTCAGACCAGCCTCACGGGTCGGAGTTGTCCAGGGGGAACTTGCCGTGACCCAGTCGCTCCAACCTGCTCCAAGCCTCGATTTGAGACATTCGTTTGTTGCCCAGAACTGAAGGGTTCTTGAAAGTGCGCTCGTGCTCTCAGAATACGTAACCTGTGCAAACGCTGACCATTTGCTATTCTAGATTCTGCACATCGCTCGAGAAGCGCCGAGCCACCGCGTGATTTGCTGACCGCGCATGGGTGCGCAGACGTCACACAGACCAGTGACCCAGGCACGGACATGGGACGATGGGGAAGGGTGTCGGTAGTATACTTTCTGGGGAAACGAAGCGATCAAAAGTAAATCCGCGGGCAAAAAAAATGTCACCGCATCGGGGGCGTCCGGGTAGCGTAGCGGTCTAGTCCGTTGCCCTACCAACTACGGGGATTGCCGGTTCGAATCCCCGTGTTGCCTCCCAGGGAAAAAACAAAACAAAACGTCCCCTCCGAACGTCCGGTAAACGTCATTGTGTAGGCTTTTCATTACGTCACGGGGACGCTATTGCGAGACGTTCAAAGAACGCTCCGTGACGTCCCGGGGACGTCTAGAAGACTTTCCCCTAATGTCCCTGTAATGACGTAATGAAACCCCTACACAATGGCGTTGATCGGACGTTCGGACAGGACCCTTAGGGGACGTTCTGGGGACGTTTTTTGTTTGCTGGGCTCCGGCTTGGTCGGGCATCCCTACAGACACAATTGGCCGTGTCTGTGGGTGGGAAGCCGGATGTGGGTATGTGTCCTGGTATGTGTCCTGGAGCGTCTGTTTGGGGGGGGGTGGATAGCGTGATCCTCCCACGCGCTACATCCCCCTGGCGAAACTCCTCACTGTCAGGTGAAAAGAAGCGGCTGGTGACTCCACACGTATGGGAGGAGGCATGTGGTAGTCTGCAGCCCTCCCCGGATCGGCAGAGGGGGCGGGGCAGCGACCGGGACGGCTCGGAAGAGTGGGGTGATTGGCCGGATACAATTGGGGGGAAAAGAGGGGAAAAATCCTCCCCCTCCTCCTGAAAAAAGAAATAAAACCACAGGCGAAAAATGTCCCCGCATCCAAATGACTTTACACTCGGTGCAGCTTTGAGTTTGTTTGTTTTTGTCTTAAGACGTTATTAGAGAGACGGAAATAAAACCAAAGAGCTGGAAGAGGGACTCCAGCTGCTTACCAACAAGGCATCAGCTCTAATGTGACATGTGAAACAGAAGTGTGCTCTGGGTGTGAAGAATCTGACTATAGTTCTGCAAGCCAGCTTACATGACGCACCGCTCGCCCGTGTGAGCCAGCCAATCTGGCCTATGCACAAATGAACGCCATACATAGGAGCTCTTAAAGCCCGTTTGCCATATGTTGGACAAGGGTCATGTGGAGACAATTGTGATGAAATGAGAGTTTAACCAGGAGAACTCCTCCCCGCCGGCACTTGCCGAGGCAGTCGGTGAATTACCAAGTCTCACAAAGCCCACGGCGGAGGGTGAGGCTAATGGCACGTCACTTATTGAAATGGGGCCGCATAGGTTAACCCCACACATGGGGCCGACATCTTTTCATTTAGTTTGCACGGCTAACCAAAAAGGCGATTACCACAGGGAGCAAAGCCATTAAAATGCCGACCTTTCCGCTTTGTGTGGATAGATGTGCATATGATCTGTGTGTGTGTGTGTGTGTGTGTCTGTGTGTGTGTGTGTGTGTGTAAGTGTATATTTGTGGTTGCATAGATCCAAAATAACCTGCATTAACTTTGTTAGCATTATGAAGTACTACTTGCAGGTAAAGGCCAATGTGTCACTTGGGTGAATGAGTACACGCACACACACGTGTGTGTGTGTGTGTGTGTGTGTGTGTGTGTGTGTGTGTGTGTGTATGCACCGTCCAACCTACATTGCCAATCCCCCTCTGCATGCAAAAAGGAACACACAACGTCACTCCTGCATTGTTGATTTGTTAATCTTGCACAGTGTTGGAACAAAGTGGAGCTTTAAGCCGTGTTCAGACACGAGGCGTCGCAGCGCTGAAGCCGCTGGTGGGTGTATCCTCCTGCGTTTTGTTTTTTTTTGTTGCCTCCTCCAAGTAACTCCGATGTGTTTACAACATTCATCAATTCCCAGGTAATTCATCACTGCACGTATTGTTCTAGTCAGCACTTTCTTCGTTGTTCTTTGTGTTTTCATTACGACAGTCTTGTTGCTGAACACCATAAAACCGGGACTCCACAGACCATAATGATGAGCTTCTTGTCAACGGGAACGGGGGAACCAAAATGCGTCCCCCGTTAAACGAAAGTCCCCACTTTGCAAATAATGCCGAATCACCCGCGGTCCCCTGCACCGTTTGCTCTCATGGAAACTGAATCAATTATGGCGAGCAGGTGCCAGACTTGCCTTGCATCCGAAGGCACCTTTAGTCTGATCTGCTGACCTTCGCAGAGACCGACGGAGGACAGCGTGAGTGCGGCTGAGCCTTGCTCAGAGATTCTCTCTGGCCTTGAGACGAGAGATGACGGACGAGAGACGAGCGGCCCCCTTTCATCGTACACAAAACGCACGCACGCTAACACGGCCCAAATTTGCCGAAAAGTGATATTCGATACGAAGGAACTGATTCTAATTTTTCTGATTTTGATGAACTCTATTGCTCCCCATAGGGAAAGTATGGTCTGCGTTTAACCCATGCTAGCTGTGTAGCTAGGAGCAGTGGGCAGCCGCCATGCAGCACGCGGGGACCAGCTACAGCTGGTCTCGCCACGCCTCGGTCAAGGGTACAGACAGGAGCATTAACCCTAACATGCATGTCTTTGTGATGGCGGGGGAAACCGGAGCGCCCGGAGAAAACCCACCGCAGACACGGGGAGAACACGCAAGCGCCACACAGAGGACGACCTGGGATGACCCCCAAGGCTGGACAACCCCGGGGCCTGAACCCAGCACCTTCTTGCTATGAGGCGACAGCGCTAACCGCTGGGCCACCGAAAAGTCAACATACCTTACAGGAAGTTAAGGTCTCGACATACCAACGCATCCTTCTACCCGGACAAAATGTTTTCCCACCATTTATACATTTTCCTGTCTTTCCAGAGACCCATCCTGTCTGACAAAGAACACATACTGAAGTCCAGTTTAAGTGCCATCTCCCTTATGTCACATGCCGCTGGTCCGTGGCCCTAGCATAGCGAGGTTTGACACAGTAGTTGACCATTGATCCCCATTGATACCCTGCTCATATGTAAGGTGGTGTAAGGACTACGCACTTACTCCAATGATGTGTTGTTCTACACAGCAAACACCTCGCTCAGCGTGGAAAATGAAATCCGAGCGCCATGCGATCAAGCTGCGGTTCATCGTAACGCCGGGTCAAGCTGACGGGTCACTGCTTATTTGCACTGGACGTGTCATTAGCAACTCCTAGCGCATGCATTGTCCTTTCCCATTCATTATGGATTGGTCGGAGGTACAGTCGATGTCCTTTTGTGAATAAATCACTCAGAAATGCCCTAATTAAGTCTGCCCATTCGGCGGTCTACGACGTCAGCTGACGGTATGGAGAGGGAAAAGTCACACACACACACACACACACACACACACACACACACACACACACACACACACACACACACACACACACACAAATCCAATTCCCTCTCTGAAAAGCGGAACAATGGCCACGATGGCCGGGCCCTGGCTGACAAAAGGAGAATTCACAACAGCTGAGGCGCGAAGGCATTCTTTCTGACTTCCTATTATGTTGGTACCTTGGAGATTGGAATCTGATTTTCCAGCGAGCTATGCTGTTCCAATCTCCCTCAATTCGGTTGCCTGTCAGTCCATTATCATTAAATACGTGTTTGATTTCCTCACAATACACTCACAACACTCACAGTTGACAGCGAGGGACAGTCAGCGAGAGAGAGAGAGAGAGAGAGAGAGAGAGACACCCAGACAGTCAGAGAGAGAGAGACAGACAGACAGACTAAATAAATGGTTTTGTGAGTGAATGACAACAATAAACACATTTGTGCAGGGAGCAATGAGCAGTGTTTATACTGACAAACGGTGCGTAGAGGTGGATAGGCCCAGATGTGCTGCACGAACCTCCAACTCGAGCGAGCGGTTTCGGGAAAAGGGGAGAGGAGGAAATGAGGGTGTGAGAGAGACTAATGAAAGTTATGACAGGGGAGGAGACGGAGGGAGTGAGCGAGCGGGAGGGATGGATGGAGAGAAAAAGAGTTGTGATGCAAGACAAACAGACAAAAAAAAACACACACAAAAAAAAAAACGTGGGTACCGACCGCAGTGATGGAATGGTTGTCAAAGTAGGGTAGCGCTGCTCCCAGCGGGGTAACGGCCTGTACACCCGTGAGCCTGGGATGAAATAGTCTGAGCGTCTCCGCATTAGCGGAGCAAAATAAAAAGGCTGAAACGCAACAGGGGAGCGCTGGGGGGGGGTGGGTGGGGTGGGGGGTGCAGGTTATACACACCCCGCCGGCAGCGTAGAACCTGATAATTTAGGTTGCCGTAGACAGGCAGGGACAGGCAGTGACATCCAGCGTGGGAAAACAGCGGGTCGCCTTCAGACCGCGATGCAGGACCTGCAGATCACTTGTACAAATTACTATGCTGGACGCAAGTCTGCTGTTCCGAGATACTCGAGGCCTCCGGGACTTTCGAAAGGGCAGGGGCAGAAAGTGTGTGTGTGTGTGAGAGAGAGAGAGAGAGAGAGAGAGAGAGAGAGAGAGAGAGAGAGAGAGAGAGAGAGAGAGAGAGAGAGAGAGAGAGAGAGAGAGAGAGAGAGAGAGAGAGGGAGGGAGGGAGGGAGGGAGAGAGAGAGAGAGAGAGAGAGAGAGAAGGCTAATGCAAAAGCAGAGACTGGACTAAATGAAGACGATATATCGTGGAAAACTTGGCATGTTGACAGAAAATGGAAAACCCCCCCCAAGGAACACGGGGGGGGGGAGGACAAGCCCTGATATAAAGAGAGAACAGGTGAACTGGGACAAGGCAGCGACCAGACCGACCCCACCACCACACACACACACACACACACAGAAGCAGTGTGTCCGACCCCCCCCGCCCCCCCCATCACCCCGATGCTGACGTGGCTCTGGATCAAGAGGAGAGGCTCATCATCACCTCACGCCATGAGATAACTGTGAAGAAAGGCCAAGGCGCTCTGGGTCACGCTACTGATTAATAGCGTTCAGCAGACATTAAGGCGCTATGATTATCTGCCCTACACTGCGCTGCTCCCTCTCCAGCTATGCTAATTATTGTGGTGTCGCTCCAAGGGATTTTTTTTTTTTGAACATCTCTCTTAGACAAGTGTTCCTCTTTCTCTCAGTCAGTCTCTCTTCGTCATCTTCTCCTCGTTCCTCCCCCTGTTGGAAGGTGTCAGTTGTATACATACAGAGCGTACCGAGATAGAGGGGGGGGGGTTGGAGATATCAGAAATGAGTTAGCAGGTTGATACATATTCACAATTTTATCCTGCTCTCAGGGTGCTGGAGGGGCACACACACATTCACACCTAGGGACAAACTAGTACGGCCGAGTCACCTGACCTACACGTCTTTGGACGGTGGGAGGAAACCCACGTAGGCCCGGGGGAGAACATGCAAACTCCACACAGAGGACGACCCGGGACGACCCACCAAGATTGGACTACCCCGGGGCTCGAACCCAGGACCTTCTTGCTGTGAGGCCACCGTGCCGCCCAGTTTTAAAACAATCAACCCACAAGTCACGAACACGACCTCACAAGTTGTGAGCGGTAACCAGAAGCAACAAAAAAAAAACAGAAATAAGAAGAAGGTGCCCAAACTAAAACAACTAAAATAAAAACAAAGAGCGGTGAAGTGCAAACGCACCATGACACAATCAACACGACACCGTGTCGCAAGAGAAAATGCAAACTGAACCGACAAAGGGCAAAAAACAGTAAAACAGCGTAACCGACTACAAATCCCAAGTCTACTTGCAACGATGGCGCTGTCAGTTGTGAGACAATGCAGCATATTGCATCAAACCGCAGGCCAAATTTGACGAGCGCTGCTGAAGCTAGGTGGCTAAGCTAGGTGGCAAAGCTAGGTGGCTAAGCTGTTGAAAGGAGCTCAGACGCCAGGCAAGACAGCCCTCCCGACGTTCAGTGGACCGGCTGAGCGCGGTTCCTGTCTTCTCCAGGGCCACTTCCTCCTGTGAGAGTCTTGCATGCTCATTTAAAGTACGGTCTGAGATGCACAGTAGTGAGGTCGGCACCGGCGGTGTCTTGCTGGCCCGTTACCTCGGTTCTGATCCGGCCCTGAGGCAGTCACAGTCTTGGGGCAGAATGAGATGGAAGCAAGCGTGAGGTGACACTTGACATGGTCCGGGGCGCAATGGGGCAGAGCGGGAAGGTCACAAGGTCCCTCTGGGAGTCTATGTATGTTCGTGTGTGTGTGTGTGTGTGTGTGTGTGTGTGTGTGTGTGTGTGTGTGTGTGTGTGTGTGTGTGTGTGTGTGTGTGTGTCTCACTGTCGGGTAAAATGAAGCCTGAAAGAGAAAGTGCCGGTGGCATGTGCAGAAAGAGGGCTGCCACAGGGGGAATGTCTGTGTTTCAGACATGGTACGTATATGTGAAGCATGTACACGTTTGCATGCGAGTGCATGATCTGGAGATGTGAGCATGCCTGTGACAGCAAGTGTGTATGTGTGTGTGTGTGTGTGCATGTGTGTTTGTGTGAGTGTGTGTATGTGCAGAGGTAATAGAAGCTGACAATAGGGAGGTGTGTCGCCCGGAACTGAGTGGACTGACAAGGACATGCGACAGCATCCAGCCCACTTCAGCTGTCAACAGTGTTCACCAAGACCCATGCTGACGACAGGAGACAATGGCCAAACACCGCCTCTCATGGCACCAGTGAACACACACACACACACACACACACACACACACACACACACACACACACACGCCTGCACGCATGCATGTGCTACTTTTTAAAAAAAAAACATTTTGCACCCTTTCATCAACAATAATCATAAACAAAAACGAGTTTAAAATCTGCATTAAGCCACTTTCTGCACGGAGGACGTACGAAGGAAGCTAGCTGCTGCTATCTAGCACAAGCTGTTTCATGAGACATTACCTCCTTAGCCGTCATTGGCGCTCTCCTTCTGCCAGTGGAGATGAGTGGAAGCAGGAGAGCTGGGAGCATCAGCCCGCCAAGTGGTGCTGGCTCTCTGGGCAAGAGGGGGGAGCTTGGTAGGGGGAGTCAGGGGCAGCCAGCCACGGGGTCTAGCGCTGTACTGAGAGGTCAAGACACATCCTGACAGTCAGTAATTGTACCAGAGGGAGGTGTTGGAGGGAGCCATAATACAGGATGACATCTCTCAACACTGTTAGGAACGGCGAGTGAGGGAGAGAATAGGGGAGGGGGGGGGGTAGCAGTGCAAAATGTTATAGACCAGCGGTGGCTAACCATGTGTCATGGAGAGCCATGTGTATGCAGGTTTTCATTCCAACCTGACTCCACATGCCTCATGTATCAGTCGTTACTATGGACAAAATTGTGCGTACATACCCATGGCATTTTTTAGCCCTCAACATGTCTGACAGTCAGCACCGAGGCATGATGGGTATTTGTAATTCCTTCCTCCTAACATCTGTTTTCTACCTCTTGCAGCGAGCGGTCACTCAGGCCTGCAAAGGCATCAGTGTTAGCCAGTCGCTGTCTAAATTCAGGGGTTACCCAGGTTCTACACTGGTCTCTGAGACAAACTTCTGGGCAAAAAACCAAAAAAAAATCCCATGGGTGTGTGTAGCACAAATTTGCCCATTGATACATGAGGCCCCAGGTGATTTCACTGATACATGCTTCCTCTTTGGTTGAAGGGTTGGGAATCAGTGAGATCCCCTGGTGTGGAGTCCGGCTGGAATGAAAACCTGCATACACGTGGCTCTCCGTGGCACGTGGTTAGCCACCCCTGTTGTAGACCGAACAATCCTACATTCAAACAGCACCTTCACTTGCCAGCGGAGCGAATCGCCCTCTCCGCCAACCACTGGTCGCCTGACGAGGTGTCACGTGGAATAATGTGATTGGACCCACGAGCCACTCGCTGGTCTGTCATTGGTTTCTGCTCTTGGTTTCAGCTGGAAAAACGTGGCAGACACGCCTATAAACAGACCAAAACTACGGGGCCCCTGAATAGTCACGTCACTTTTTTATTTTAATTTCATTTATTTTTTTGTAGTTCGTTCGTTGTAGTAAATCGAGCGAAAGAACTACAAAAAAAATTTTTTTTTGACGCGACCACTCAGGGGCTCCGTACTACAGAACCAACATCTTTTTCGTAATATTGTAGCGAATTCGGGGGGCAGTCCGGGAGACCGTCGCCACAACCGGGACGCGAACCCGTGTCTCCCAACGTTAACCAGTCGACTAAAGGGTCGGACCCCTTAGTCAAGGACCAACGTGTCTACTTATGCGTGCACGTTACACTACCCCCCCTCCTTCGGGAAGCGCTTCTGCATATCGGCTCCCTCACGCCTCTGGGCCAGTGACTCCCCCAAGGGGTGGCCACGGCCACCCTGATACTATCCCTGGCCCCCCCCGCTGGCCCCCCCAGCCACGAGTCGCATATGCAGAATATGCTTCTATCTGATATTTTACATTAGGTGCTGTTCATTTAAATCAATAATGTATATTTTTCTTAACTCTCATATTGACAGTTTTCAACTAGCCTACAGTATACTAACAACAGCAGCATAGAATTCCCGAAATTCAGTCATGGCTTTTGGTGTGCCACCCCAAGATTTTCAGTGGCCCCATTTGGCCCCCCCTATGAAAGATTGCTGGGGGCGCCACTGCTCTAGGCACACACGCTTCCGATGACCTCACGGTCTCACCATCCCGCTTCTGGCACCAATGTAGCGAATTCAGGGGACAGTCCGGGAGACCATCGCCGCAACCGGGACGCGAACCCGTGTCTCCCACACTGCAAGCGACAACGTTAACCAGTCGACTAAAGGGTCCGACCCCTTAGTCAAGGACCGACGTGTCTACTTATCCGTGCACGTTACAATATGATTGAGGCGAGAAGTGGATCACGTACTTGCTGGATCTTACTTCATTTCAGTTCAGCAGTGGCTTGTCTGAACGTTTGTTCTGGGGATTCGGAGCACACCTACCCAGATCTAATTTGCCTCTTGTTCGCATAAAATTAAGACGTTCTCAACTTTTTGCCGCTCTCGTCGTCCGGCCAACTCCACCGTCGATCCCAGAATCCCATGCGCACAAGTGCCGCCTGTTGCTATAGAAAAAGGCCGCCTAAATGGTCTCAGTCAAGCAGGATTGACAACTCATATTCCCATGCCCAGTGGTGTAAATATCAATGTATTGCAGAGGACTATATGGGCATAATTCACCATAATCGGTTGACGTTCCGTGTTGGGTGGACACGGGCCCTTTAAGAAAGAAAGTGTTTCCGGGTTGACAGGGCGGAGCTACGACTGATCGCCGGGGCAGCGCCATGTTGCGCTCGTTGCGATTTTGTACGGAAGAACAAGTAACACGCGTTCGTGTAGTCAGAGAGAGAAACTGTTCGTCTCTACTCTCCTGTAATTTCCACAGTATTTTATATCCTACAGTCTCCTGTCTGTATTTAGCAGAGTGATTATGGCAAAGGCTTAATTGTGACATTCGTTTGGAGGCTGGGAGACTTAGCAGTGGCTCAACCGGAAGAAATTGCGCCTGAACACAGTTAAGCTCAGCTTATTTAGATGTTTGTTGAGTGGGGCGTCCGGGCGGCGTAGCGGTATATTCCGTTGCCTAGCAACACGGTAGAGGCTAGTTCCCGTCGATGCAGAGAACGGTCAACTGAACATGCGCAAGTACTCGTTGCCACCGTTGTCCAACACAGGGATCACCGGTTCGAATCCCCGCGTTGCCTTGGTCGTGCGTCCCTACGGACACAATAGCCCGGGTGCGGAAGATGGCGTCGTTCGACTTCCGACGTACGAGTACTCGCACAAGAACTTCCGGTCTGGTTTGTTGAGCGAAGAGATGGCTTTGTTTTACACTCGCTTTTTGCAG